>NC_081184.1:69679146-69760076 GCF_029867415.1 Vicia villosa | reverse complement strand
ATACATTCTCTTCTAATTTGGAGTAGTATTTTGTGTGTAAAGATAATTGTAGATAGTGTTTAAATGGCTACATCGATTTTTTTAATGGCATGTTAAGAATTGATCATGGTAAGATTAAATATTTTTATTGTTCATAATTTTATTTAATTTTATTATCTGGTATAATTATTATTGATTGAATCTGGTAAAATGAGATACTAATGAGATACTGGTTCTTCCAAAATAAATGTCACAATTGAAAAATTATTTGTTACAATATAATTGTTTTTTACATTATAAATGCAGTTTTATTTTTAATCTTTTGATTGTATTCTCTAATAAATATTATTAATGTATTATTTTTCAGAAAATTAATGTTGATTTGAACATATCAATAAGTGATCAGCATTACACATGATTTTGTGACGTGGTATATATAGGTATGTAATTGTCAAACAAAATGGTCTTGCACAATAATCAAGGTTTTTTTTATAAATTATTAAAAAAATATAGTATGGGACATAGAGTATCAAATGTGTTATAATATTTAAACTAAGAGTCTTTTGTAAGAAAAAAAAGAGCTTTTAGCTTTTTAGCTCGTATTAATAAAAAAAGTTCTGTTTGGTAATTCTATTTTAGCTTTTAGCTTGTAGCTTTTTTACTAACTTTTAGCTTTTTTTTTAAAAGCTATTTGAAGTAGCTTTTGAGTTTGTAGCTTTTAGTTTGTGAGTTTTTCTTCCATTAATACCCTTATTATTTTAATTAAAATATATTATTACTCTCATTAATTAAAATGTCACTAATGTCATTTTGTATCTATCAGCTAATGAAACAGCTAATTTACCAAACACTCACATTAGTTTATCAACTATCAGCTACCAGCTAAAAACTACCAGATATCAGCTAGTTTTACCAAACAGAGCCTAAGTGTTGTAAAAATTGATTTCATAAGACCGAATAACCTTGTTTAGTCCCCAAAATTAGCAAATCCCAGTTTGGGGTCTTTCAAGTTTTAAAACAGCGATTAAAAGTGCAAATGATGGGTAATAGAGGTTTTTTGACGAGACTAACTCTGATTATTACTAAATGATTTTAGATAAAACGATTTTTAGATACATTAGTACTCTTAAACAAAAGAAAACAATACAAATAGAGAAATAATTTAATTTCTTAAAGAAAATAAAACAATACATTAAAACTCTTAAAGAAAAGAAAACAAAACTAATAAAGAAAAGAATGGTTTGGCAAGAGAATGGTTAAATATTTAATTTCTTTGAGAAGTGCTAAATTTACACTTAATATTTATGGTGTAAATGTCATACGATACATAGCATATGCAAGAAAATTGTTAACGACCGAAATATCTCTATAGATCAACAATTCACATTGGAAAATACTAACATATGATAGATAGTTATTTGCATAAAATAATAATTGTACATTGGTTATCATATAAATGACGTTCAGAAAAAAAAAAGTATTTTGTTTAAAAATGTGGGGTTCAAAATGGGGTTCAAAGTGGGGTTCAAAATGGCTAGAAACAAAGATTATGAGGAGGAGGGTTAGGTGGAGATGCTTGTTGGGAGTGCTTGCATGGGACTCGGTTGGAAGCCAAATTTGGTTTACAGTCCTACTTGAAAAATTCATGGACTTGCCATGTTGGACACAACATGGCGTGTGCCTGGGTAGGTGTAAGCCTTGGTGACGAGAAGCTAGATTGGGCTTTCCCTTGGGTTAGGGGGAATTTAGGCCTCTCGTTGTGTTTGGGCAATGCGTCGGTCCAGTCCAAGAGCTCCCTAAGTCGTAGCTTTCAGACAGGGGGCTGTGACTTTTTATTTGTCATGTATGGATTTTGGTTTACGTGCTGGGGTGTTCCTCGTACGGATGTTTCGTCAGATGGAACCTACCCGGACAAGCGGAGAATTCTCGCGGGGAGAGTGGTACCCTCACTGGTCATCAGTGTAACACCTCCTATTCTATACTAAACAAATAAGACATACATTTTCATAAATCAGAGTAAAGAAGCATGTATCTCACGAGGGCGTTACATATTTCAAAATAAAACAACATTTTATCTTTAAACATGCAATGGTCATTTCCAAATAACACGGGATATAAAATAACATGTAAAACCACAGCGGAATAATCATCTCATCAAATAAATGGTAAAATCGGATGAATCCCATACATCATCCACCATGTCTCAGCATCTCGGCTCAAGGCCACTCATCAACAAAATAACATAATCAAATATGGAATACAATATGAGTAAACAAGTATCTCGTAACATTGAGTCATAAAAATATAAACCTAAATCCCATGTGTTACATATGACCATAGCACAAATGACTACTTAGTCACGACACTCTACAAGAGATCTAATCTCTAAGCTAAGTCTCCTTCGAAGCACCACTATCCTCGAAAATCTGCGCGCTATCAACAAAGGATAACATTCAAACAGAATGGTGAGAATTTAAGTTATTATAGATAAACATAATATGAGAAATGTAAAACACAACAAGGATACATTTCAAGAATTCATTACTCTTTCCATAAACATGCATCATATACAATTAATCAAGATTCATATATTCATGTCATACAACATTGCTCATTCAATTCTAAGTGATCAAACATGATTATTAAACAATGTGCATAATCATATTTTATCAACATATAGGTTATAAGTACATATCCTTTTCAACAACATTTACGAAGTAACAATTATATACAAACATAATCATATTCTAAATATACAAGTTATCTTCACATAATCCCGTATACATGTTTTCCAAATATATAGGCATGTACAAGATTCACCGATGTATCGCAAATATGAACATATATCACCAAATACACATATTCATCTCTATCCTATTTCACAAAACATCATAGAATATATTTACATCATTGGAATCGTGTCATTAAATATCACAAGTATACATGTAATCACCTCTCTTACCCCATGTATCATCATCATCAATCAAACATGATTCACATATCCCCACATATATACATATATCATTAGTACATATAAATTCACATCTACATCACATATGTTTCAATCATATATATCACATTCATAACACAACAATTATTCATATCAAATGAATCACAAATTCACATATATGCATATCCACCAACATCATTCCACATAATTCATATCACACAAATCACACCAACAACAACATTTCACACCGACACGTGCGACTCAAGTGTGACTCTATGCAATATGCATGTGGATCCCTCTGTTATCATTTCCGACAAGCCGATTGTCATTCTCTACAGACTAGATAACCACCTCAAAGCTCCATACTCGTTAAGCTTTCAAACCCCATACTCGTTAGGTTTGGGACAAGTAAATAACCTTCGCGAGATTATCCAACATTGCCTCTTTAAAACACTCATGCTTGTGTACGTGTGAAACAAACCAAGACTCATGTATTTAAGACGATCCCTCTATCTCTTAAAACTACACAGTCACATCTTTCCAACATTGCACAATATACACAATGACTTCAATACCAAACAATGCATCACTTAACACATATCGATCAATCACATGTATTCAACTATAGCATCATCATTATCAATCCATATCTCGATACATACACATTTAAATGATCATTATCAACAAGACACATTCAAATAGTGTGTATATATATATATATCCATTCCAACATATCATGGATATCTCATCACTTAACACATCTATGAATATTAGTCACAAGTCATTAATTCATAATGCATACATAAGTAATCACATGTTATCCATATATTAACATCAAAATTAAACCATTCAACATCAACCAACTCCATCCTATCATATAGATAATCTCATTAGCTTCCTAACGCTTCGAACGATGCATAAAACGGAGTTACGGATCAAAAGTTATGGTCTTTACAAAATTTGTCAAGAATTGGATGCTGCTCAGGTCGATGCAAAATCCTCCAGGCCGACGTAAACTGAAGGAAACCAGATTTTTTCCTTTCTGGGTTGTTTAGGTCGACGCAGGATCTGTGTAGGTCGACCTAGGTTGCGTGAAAACTCAGATTTCACCATTTTTCTTTCTTTAATGAATTCAATACAAAATATTTCATTCTCTCTCTTTTTCTACTTCTAACATGGTATGTAGAACCTTCCTTTCCATCTAGCGCTCCCATTAGCTTCTCCTTTCAATTCTGAGGGCGTTTTTCCCTCTTCTCACATCAAACTTTCGCATCTCATTCCTGTTAAACTGGATGAGAAAAATTTCAAACAATGGAAGCAGTAGATCGAAGGTGTGATTCATGGTCAAAAACTTCAACAATTTGTGACGGTGCCGCTTGTTCCTCCGTGCTTCCTTCCCGAAGCAGATCCAGTCAATGGCGGTGCGAACCCTACCTATCTTGATTGGGAACAGCAAGATGCACTCATCTGCACCTGGCTGCTCTCCACAATCTCAAATTCCATTCTTCTGAAGCTGGTTGATTGCATGTACTCGTGGCAAGTGTGGTCTGAAGTTCAGCGCTACTTCAACACCTTGCTCACTACCAAGGCACGATAACTACGATCGGTGTTACACAATCTCACCAAAGGTTCACGCACGATCACTGATTTCATGATTCAAGTTCGCGAAATCAGCGAATCTCTGGTATCAATTTGAGATCCTATTCCCTTGCGCAATCTTATCGAATTCGTTCTCGATGCTCTTCCTGAGGAGTATGACTCCATTGTTGCTGCGAAGAACAATAAAGAGGATCTCTGTTTGATAGAAGAACTTGAGTCGAGTCTCCTCGCACACGAGTCGCGCCTTGAGAAGAATCGCAAATCTGTGGTTACTGAACTTGTCTCTGTTAATCTCGCACAAGCACCACCGTCTTCAGCGTCGCTCTCGAATGAAGATTCCAGTGATGATCCTACCTCTAAATTTCCGATTGGTACTCTCCACCATGGCCTACTTATCCAACCTGCATCTAAGCATCAACCTCTATCTCTCTTAGGATTCTGTGATACAGACTGGGCAGCAGATCCTGATGATAGAAGGTCCACTTCTGGGGCCCGTGTGTTTCTAGGACCTAATCTAATATCTTGGTGGTCAAAGAAGCAACAACTTGTGGCTAGATCAAGTGCTGAAGCAGAGTACAGAAGCATGGCACAACTTGCTGCTGAGATGTTGTGGATTCAATCTCTGCTCACTGAACTACACTTCCAGTTTCAAACTCTTAAGATCTTATGTGACAACCTAAGTACTGTAACCTTAGCTCACAACCCCGTGCTTCACAAGAAAACAAATCACATGGAATTGGACATTTTCTTTGTGAGAGAAAAGATTATCAGCAAGAAGCTAATTGTTGTTCATGTCTCTGCTCAAGATCAATGGGCAGATGCTTTAACCAAACCTCTGTCAACTGTTAAGTTTCGGTCTCTTAGAGATAAGCTAAGAGTGTTCAGTAGAAGAGAGCTACTTAAGGCACCCTCTAATTCTAAGGGGGACTATTAGAATAGGATATAAAGCCTGTTTGTTTCAGCTTTAAAAAAATAAATTTTTTCTTCGTATTTTTGAAAATGGATTTTCCAAAATGGATTTTCAAAATAATACAAATTTTTTAATATTCATTTTTTCTAAAATGAAACACTAATTTTGACATCCTAGAACATAAACATATATTATTGAAGACCAAAACTTAGTCAAAATCGCAATTTTTTTCAAAAAATTGTATTTTAAAAATGATTTTTATGAAAATCTATTTGAAATAGCCTCAAAATTAAGTGATTTTTTGAAATTTAATATCCAATTTTTTTCCCATAAATAGATGAAATACCTAAAATCACATTTTAAGAATAACTATTCAAACAAAATTTTCATTTGAAGCTTCTATAAAAAGTTTCTTTGTAAAACTTTTTTTCACAAATTTTTGTAACACTATATAAATCATTTTTAAAAAAAGCCAAAACAAACGGGCCCATAGTGTATTTTCTCTAAGTTATTAGTGAGTGGCAATTCTGTAATTCTGTTGCTACTAACTACTTCAACTATATATAGCTATAATATTCTGTATCTTCTTTCTTTAATGAATTCAATACAAAATATTTTATTCTCTCTCTTTTTCCACTTCTAACAGCACAACTACGCATTGCTTGAGGAACTAAAAATATCTTATAGTTGTAATTTAATGGTATCATTTACCTTAGGCGCTCTCCCTGTCCTTAAGTGTTTATTTCTTGAGGGTTGTAAAAATCTGAAGTCACTATTAATTGCATAAGACACATCACAAGAAAGTCTCTCATTTCTTAGAAGCCTCAAAATATGGGATTGTAATGAACTGGAGTCATTTTCCCCAAGCGAATTGGCCACTCAAAACCTCACTTATTTTGCAGTGTGGAAGTGTGAGAAGCTTTCTTCACTACCTGAAGCAATGCACACTCTAGCTGTTCTTCAAGAAATGGAAATTGATAATCTACCAAATCTTCAATCTTTTGTCATAAATGATTTACCTGACGCTTTGCGGGAACTGACTATTGGCTTTGTTGGAGGGATTATCTGGAATACAAAATCAACTTGGAAATATCTTTCTCGTCTTTCAATGTTGCGAATTAACAACAATGGTATGGTGAACATGTTGATGGGGGCAATTTCTACCTACAACGCTTGTGACAGTATGCATATGTGGTTTTAATTGTACAAGCATGCATTGATGAAAATTGGTTTAAATATCTCACTTCTCTCCAAAACCTTGAGATTTATAATGCTCCCAAACTCAAGTTGTTGCTAAAGAAAGGATTACCTTCCTCTCTTTCAGTACCAAGCATGACTCACTGTCCATTACTGGTAGCAAGGTTGCGGAGGAAGAGAGGGAAAGAGTGGCGTAAGATTGCTCATATTCCTGCCATAATCATCGACGATGAATTGATCAGATAAGTTTCTGTTGGATCACGATTTTAACAAGTTTGCCACCAAAGAAATTACCGGGTCGAGTCACGGATCGGTACGCTTTCTTTAAGACGTTTCGCGGTACTGCCAAAATAATGCAAAGCAGCTCTTAATAATCACGACGCCTCCAGGATAAAACAATCCAGTTCTATACTATACGATTACTACTTGCACGGTAGATAATCGGTCTAGAAATACACCCTCAGATGGTACTAAGACCATTCAAATATGGTATACATACCATCTTAGTATCTGGTATAACGACCAGTCGTAGTAATTTCTCAAACCAAGAGAAATTTCAATAATTCTCTAAAGAGAATCCAAGAAAAAATTATACTTGATAATTTCTCAACTCAAACAAGGGGAAATTAACATTATTCTCTAAGGAGAATTCAAGAAAGTACTCGGAAAGTTCAACGAGTAGAAAGAAAGGGGGAGAAGTTAGCGCTTCGACAATTCGAAAGACGTAGAGTTATGAGAATGAGGAAGGAAAAATTCAAAATAAGTTTTTGGTGTATTTTGGAATGAAACAAATGACTTTCTTATATAATGAAGTAAAGTAGCCAAGATTTCTAATCTAAGCGATGTGGGACTAAGGAATTTTTCCAACTAACATACAATGTGGGACTTGACTTAATGAACTTTTTCAATTCATCTCCCTATATTGGAATATATGCATAATGTTCCAACAATCCCCCACTTGAATTTAAAACAGTGTTTCAGAAATAACGTTAGACGTTTCTAAGATTGTGCATAAGCAGAGGTGTCTACGAATTGAACCTTTGCGTAGCAAGTAGGATTCCGATTCAACAAGAGTGACACAATTGTCTTGAACTCTATCTCAGACATCAAACTTGCACACAATCTTTTCTTAAGGTGTATTCTAATAGCCCGTGCTTTATTGGCCCTGCACGTGTATCCTGGTTTAGTGAAGGCTCTAGGAATTCTGCCTCGAAATTCCATAGGAACCGTCCTCAGTTCCTTAATCACATAGGTGAGTCTATCAAGAGTACTCCTGTAGCCTAGGTGCTCACTCATACAGAGTATAAATCTCAATAAGAGTTTCTATTATCTCATCCTCTTATTACTTCAGGATTCATGCTTCTTTTATTTACTCTAGCATGATCGGCTCATATTACTCACTATCATACCCCAAAATTTGCTCACCATATTCAAATTATTTCAAAATTGGATTTTTTATAAAATTTTAAGGTCATTCACATTGACGTCTTGAATTTTATAAATATTCGATTTAAAGTCTATTTTAAAATATAATAATTTACTCTTAAATTATTTATATTTTAATAAATAGCAAAATATTTCCCCATGCTTCATACCCTTTCAATTGGCTTTTATTTCAAACAAATATTATAGCACAATTGGTAAGGAGGGAAGGCTTACAAGTACAAAGTCTTGGGTTTGAATCTCACTTCTAACACTTTTTTTCTTTTATTTGTTTCTAACTATAGTTTCAATTTTATTTTCATTTATATTAAAAAATCACAAAAAAATAATTTTTTATCATTTTATTTTTAATTTTCGTATCAATTAAATAGACATTTTTTAAAATAAATAATTTTAACTTTTTATGCATCTTTAGTAAAAAAATCACCAAAAATCATAAAATATTCAAAAAATCCAAAAAAAGAAGTTTTTAATCTTATTTGTCCTATTTTTAGCACTTTTTAAACTTAGGGAACAAGTCAATCTTATTAAATTAGTTTAATTTAATTTTTTATTAGAATTAAAACAAATTGATTTTTGGGCTTTGATTTGGTCCATAGTTTTACTATAATTATTTTTTCTTCTAAACCTAATTCATGATGATAAATAGGACTAACAATTCTAACCCTTAGGGTCTCTCTCTCTCTTCTCACAAACACAAAAAATATTTTCTCCTACTTCTCCTTCTTCAGGGTTGCAATTCCGGTTGCAGCACGGTAATAAATTTTCCTGCCTATCAGTCGAATTCTGAAACTAGAGTTTCGATTTGCTCCGAATTTTTTCCAGAAGTTCAGAAAAAAATCGTAGAACCATACTCCTTTAGAATAAAAATCTAAAGAATTTCGACCCTCAAAATCGCAAATTCATCTTTTTTCTATTTTATTTGATTTAATTTCTATTGGCTTAATTGCACTTTTAGTCCCCCTATTATGCATTTGTTAACTTTTTGGTCCCTCTATTTTAGAGTCCGGAAATTTGGTCCCTCAATTTTGATTTTTCGAGGATTTAAGTCCCTGTTCAAATTTGAGTGGAATTTTTTATGACATGGCATACATTTTGATTACGTGTCACATGCCAAGTCATTTACATTTTATTTCTGATATATTATAATGATTTTGCAAATTACATAATATATTTTTATTTCAGAATAACAAAAATAAGTAAATATTATTTAGGTTTCCTAATTTATTTAAGTGAACCCTAATTTATTTAAGCAAATACTTTCATCGTCCATTGCAATTTCAATTTCTTCAGACAACCACCGCCCATTTGCAATTTCAATTTCTTCAGACAACCATCGCCCATTGCAATTTCAATTCCACTCCTTTCATCGTCGTCTCCAGAAACGCAGAAACGCATCACACCCTCTTCATAACCGTCGTCTCCAGAAACGCAGAAACGCATCGCACCCATTCCAGATTTCGCCCTATTTCGCCTGAACATCATCTTCAATGTAAAATCCAACATATTTATTGAGGTAAGTGGTTGTTGTCTCAACTGTTTTTTATTAAGGTTTTGCTGAATGAGTTGTTTTAAGTTAGGGTACTGTGTTGTGCTATTTTATTGGTATTATTTCAGCATAAAATTCTGTTGGTGGTCCCAAATTTGTTCGATGAGTATTTTATTACTATGTTCTGTTTGTGGTCCCAACTCTATTTCATGAGTATTTTATTACAAAGTTCTTTCTGTGGTCCCAACTCCAAGTCCCTAATGGGTATTTACTATACATGTTTTGTGTATGCCAACAGTGTCACAAACTGTCAGACTTAGAATACACCATAAGGGAGAATTCATATACCATCCTGTAAAGTTGTACATAGGTGAAATGGTGTCTGAAATGGATTGGAATTGGGACGTTGACTTAATGTCTTATATGGATCTTGAAAGTGTGATTAAAAGTCCAGGATATGGCAACATAAAGTGTCTTTGGTATTGGAACCCCGTGTTCTCATTTACTCGAGACCTTCGACCGTTGAATAATGACCAAGATGTTCTAACCATTATTGAAGATGTTAAAGGACATAATATTGTCGATGTTTATGTTGAACGCCCAGTTGAAATACCTGATTTTGTTGAAACAGATGAAGTGAATGTGGAGGATGTGCAAGGTGATGAAGTGAATGTGGAGGATGTGCAACCTGATAAAGTGAATGTGGAGTCTGATGAAGTAAATGTGGATGATGTGCAAGCTGAAAAAGTGAATGTGGAGTCTGATGAAGTAAATGTGGATGATGTGCAAGTTGATAAAGTGAATGTGGATGAAGATGAAAATGGAACAGATCCTGATTATGAGCCTAGTGATGAGGATGTGGATGGAATTGATATTGACTTAGGCCCTGATGTTGATGTAGATTGGACAACAGTGTTACCCAATGATCAAACTAAGAATTCCTCAGGTCATAATGTAATTTCTGATAACGAGAGTTTTGATTCAGATGAGCTTCAAACTCCCCCAGAAAGTGATGTTGAAGATGAGACTGAGAGGTTTCCAATTTTCAAAAATAGCAAGATGTTTGAGTTAGGCATGATGTTCAAGGATAAGTTGCAAGTTAGAGATGCCATAAAAGAGTATGCAATGGATAAGAAGAAAAATGTTGTCATAAGAAAAAATGACAAGAAGAGAATGGTTGTACGATGCATGGAAGGTTGTCCATTTTATATGCGCTTTAGTATGAGGACCAACAATCTATTTTGGCAACTTGTTAGCTTCACCAATGAACATAGTTGTTATCGGACACCAAAGAATAGACAAGCAAAAACAAATTGGTTAGCTCGTAATTTTGTTTATACATTACGACATAGTCTTGACATGAAGACTAAAGGTTTGATTGCAGAAGCCATGCTGAAATGGGGTGTGAAGTTATCAAGTGACCAAGCTTACAGGGCCAAGAGGAAAGCAATAGAGCTGATTCACGGGGCTGGTCGTGAACAATTCACACATTTAAGGAGGTATGCTGAAGAATTGCTCAAATCAAATCCAAACTCGATGGTTAAGATACAATGTGCTGTTTCCGATGGTGGTCCTGTTTTTGAGAGAATTTATGTGTGCTTGGAAGCATGTAAGGCTACATTTGCAACCACATGCAAGCCACTTATTGGGTTAGATGCATTTTTTTTAAAAGGGGAATTTGGAGGTCAATTGATATCTGC
Organism: Vicia villosa; assembly: GCF_029867415.1. NCBI lineage: Eukaryota > Viridiplantae > Streptophyta > Magnoliopsida > Fabales > Fabaceae > Vicia > Vicia villosa. The sequence goes on along the minus strand of NC_081184.1, from coordinate 69,748,809 downwards.
TGTTGGTAAGGATGGAAATAACAAGATGATGCCAATAGCATATGCAGTCATGGAAGCGGAGACAAAAAATTCATGGCAATGGTTCATAAAGTTATTACTTAAAGATCTACAATCCATTCATCACAAGGTCTATGGATTTATCTCCGATCAACAAAAGGTATGCTACTTTAAGTTATTACAATTTTGTTTTACTTTAAGTCAAAACAGTATTACTTTATGTCAAAACATTATGTTATTGCAATGGCTGAAAGTTATTACAATATAGAGTATGTTATTACAGTATGATTTACAATATTGTGATGCAATGTTTATGTTATTATAGGGATTAGTACCAGCCATTCTAGAAACCAGTCAACATGTTGAACATAGATTATGTGTGAAACATTTGTATGGTAATTGGAGAAAGAAATATCCAGGGCTAGAAATGAAAGAAGCTTTATGGAGGGCTGCTAGGGCCACAACTATACCGGGGTGGGAGAGAGCAATGAATCATATGAAAGAGCTCAATGTTAAAGCTTGGAAAGACATGATGGATGTTCCTGCAGCTTGTTGGAGTAGATCTCATTTTAAGACAGACACTCATAGTGACTTACAAGTAAACAATATGTGCGAGGCATTCAACAGAGCAATTTTGGAGTACAGGGACAAACCAATTATTTCACTGTTGGAAGGGATCAAACATTATTTGACATTAAGGATTGCAACTCAAAAAGAATCTTTAGGTCGATTCAAAGGCATCATAACTCCTAAAATCCAACAAGTACTAGAAAAAACAAAGAGGGAGGCTGAAGGATGGAGTGCAACATGGCATTCAGATGATGATTTTGCACTTTTTGGAGTGTCGAATGGTGTTGAAACATATGCTGTGAATTTATTGCAGAAGAAATGTGGTTGCAGGAAGTGGGATCTAACCGGGATACCTTGTTGTCATGCTATTGCTTGCATATGGTTTAACCAAAAGGAACCATAAGAATATGTATCATCATGCTATAGGTAATTTACTTCATTTTCATCATAACCATACTATAGGTAATTTACCTCATTTTATTGTGAATAGGAGATCTACTGTGATGGATACTTATAGCCATATCATCTTGCCGACAAATTACCCGCAACTATGGGCGAATGACAAAAATGAACCAATCCAACCTCCGGTCATGAGGAGAGCTATTGGCCGCCCAAAAAAGAACCGTAACAAAACAAATGATGAGCCAAGAAGCACACAAACTTTACCAAGAAAACTTCAAACGGTTAAATGTCAAAATTGCGGAAAGATGGGACACAACAAGCGCACTTGCAAAGGAAAAAGGGCGGCTGAGAGAGTAATACCGAAAGGTGGTAATAAAAAAGTGAAGACAAAGGGTGGTGGACAGACTGTTATAGAAGGAGGATCACAAGCTCCAAGACCAACTCAATAGTAGAAGCTTGATTCCTATGTTTTGATGATGTATTTGAAGGATAGAAAAACACTTAGAAAGGGGGGGGGGGTTTGAATAAGTGTAGCTTTAAAAACTTGACAGATAAAAATAAATTGCACAGTTATTTTTATCCTGGTTCGTTGTTAACTAAACTACTCCAGTCCACCCCCGCAGAGATGATTTACCTCAACTGAGGATTTAATCCACTAATCGCACGGATTACAATGGTTCTCCACTTAGTCAGCAACTAAGTCTTCCAGAGTCTTCTGATCACACACTGATCACTCCAGGAACAACTGCTTAGATACCCTCTAAGACTTTCTAGAGTATTCTGATCCACACGATCACTCTAGTTACAACCTGCTTAGATAACCTCTAAGACTTCCTAGAGTATTCTGATCCACACGATCACTCTAGTTCCTTACAACTTAATGTAATCAATTCTAAGAGTATTACAATTGCTTCTTAAAATCTATAATCACAAACTGTGATATTTCTCTTAACATTTAAGCTTAATCTCACTAATATATTACAACAGCAATGTAGTGAGCTTTGATGAAGATGAAGATTCTGAGCTTTGAATAGAACAGAGTTTCAGCAAGTTAATAGGCGTTGTTTTTGTTCAGAATCGTTAACCTTGCTTCTCATCAGAACTTCATATTTATAGGCGTTGGAGAAGATGACCGTTGAGTGCATTTAATGCTTTGCGTGTTCCGTACAGCATCGCATTTAATGTTATACGCTTTTGTCAACTACCTCGAGCCTTGTTCACGCTGTGTCTACTGACGTTGCCTTTAGTAGCTTTTAACGTTCCTTTTGTCAGTCAGCGTAGCTTGCCACGTGTACTTCCTTCTGATCTGATGTTTGTGAATACAACGTTTGAATATCATCAGAGTCAAACAGCTTGGTGCAAAGCATCTTCTGATCTTCTGACCTTGAAGTGCTTCTGAGCGTGATACCATCAGAACTTCAGTGCTTCTGATCTCATGTTCTTCTGATGCTTCCATAGACCCATGTTCTGATTCTGCTTCGACCATCTTCTGATGTCTTGCCAGACCATGTTCTGATGTTGCATGCTGAACCCTTGAGACAAAGCTTCTGAGCGCTGAAATTATGCGTACTCTTTATATATTTCCTGAAAAGGAAATTGCATTGGATTAGAGTACCATATTATCTTAAGCAAAATTCATATTATTGTTATCATCAAAACTAAGATAATTGATCAGAACAAATCTTGTTCTAACAATCTCCCCCTTTTTGATGATGACAAAAACATATATAAATGATATGAATTTGCGATCAGAAAGAGCAAACGGCAAAAGACAAATTACACAGCTATAGCATAAGCATATGAATATGTCTCCCCCTGAGATTAACAATCTCCCCCTGAGATAAATAATCTCCCCCTGAAATAAATACTCGAAGAACTTTAATAAAAGACTTCCCTGATTATTTCGGTAGAGACGATCACATAAGCTTCTGTCTTTAGAGAATTCGTAGCTTCTGACTTCTGCTTCCATTGGACAGCTTCAGAACTAGAATTTCTTTAGATCCTTAGAACACTCACAGCTTCTGATTCCTGCTTCCATCTAGGACAGCTTCAGAACTTGAATTTCTTTGATCTTCAGAACATTCACAGCTTCTGATTTCTGCTTCCATTTAGGACAGCTTCAGAACTTGAATTTCTTTGATCTTCAGAACATTCACAGCTTCTGATTTCTGCTTCCATTTAGGACAGCTTCAGAACTTGAGTTTTCTGGATCTTTAGAACATTCACAGCTTCTGATTTCTGCTTCCCTCGGATAGCTTCAGAGCTTTGAATTTCTACCAACCTCACTTCATGCTAGATTTGTATCAGAACATTGTTGAATGTACCAGAGCATCATCAGAGCATCTCTACATCCTGAAATGTTACAGAACAAAAAACTAAACGACAAAAGTCAGCATGAACGAGTCAGAACATAAAATGTATATTAGAACACATGATATGTATCAGAGCCATATAGGCTAAAATAATGTATCAGAGCAAATAGAATTTTGTCAGAGCAAATAGACAAATATGGATCAAATTCTATTATCAGTGCTTCTGATTCATTCTTCTTTCTTGCTTCTGATTTCTGAAGCTTGACAGCACTCAGCTTGCTTCAGTTTCCATGAGCTTATTCTTTTTTACAGAATAACACTTCTTATGGTTTTGCTTCTTGTGTTTGCTTTGAAGATTCTCTTCACTTCTTTATACCTGCAAAACACTTAAACCATATAGAACTTGCAGTTCTTGTTAGTAAATGTGTGGGAGCTTTACCCAGCAACTGATAGATTAATCAAATCATTTATCATTTATCTTCTCCCCCTTTTTGTCATAACATCAAAAAGAATATTTCAAAAGATTCAGATGAATAAAACGACAAATAAAATCACTGGAATGTAAAAACAAAGAAACTTTTCATTGATAATCAAAAGATATTACAAAAGATTCCTATGTTTAACAAGATGAGAAACATTCCTAGCAAATACATAAAAAGTCATCCCAAGAGGAAATGACTACAAAAATTAAAAACAAAACCCTAGCAAGTCACACTCTGTGTCAACCCATCAAGAATCCCGGTGGTCTTCTTGTCTTCCAGACTAGAACCTCCACTGTAGGAGAGATCCCAGAGACCAAAGAGGAAGAGAGGGACAATTCACAGACAGAGAGCTGCTGTTGCAAATGGGGCTTTCCCTTAACATAGAAGTTAAGAATATCATTCTTAACCTCTTCCCATAACTCCAGAAAGTCTTCTGTCTTTGGGTGAAAGTTGATAACAACATCAAAGAAGAGGTCTGACTTGAGAGGTATTAGGAGAGCCATCCCGAGATATGCAGAGATCTGCGGCCTTTGAGTCATAGATCTTCAACAGGCTTAGAGCATGATTAAGAGATCCAGACAAAGGATTCAAGGTGAACGCTAGGTTTGAACTAGGATTTTAAAAAAAACTTTGTTTGAGCAAGAGAGAGAAGAAAAAAAAAACTTGATGAGGAATGCAAAGAGATAGAGAAGGAAAAGCGTTTGAAGAGTATTTAAAAGAAAATAAAATGAAACAAAAGATGGATAGCATTTAATGTTACGTGACATGAGGAGAGATAATAAAGACAAATGAGGTGACTAGCACAGTTACCTATGGTCGGCGTCCCTTCAACTGCACGCGCGCTTATCCATGAACAGTAATGACAGGTTTACCATCCCGAGATAAAACGTTACAGCTGTTTTGCTTTAAAAGAGGTTCTGAATCAACTTAGACAATGAAACGTTAGTAATAACCGAATCATAATTTCTAAAAGATTTCAATCAGAACTTCTGAAAAAAAAATCCACATTCATTTCAGAAGATACTCATACATAAGAACTTCTCATCTTCTCATTCTGGGCATAAATCCATACTGATGTTCTTCAGAATGAACTTAAACCTATCTTCAGCCAGGGGTTTTGTAAAGATATCAGCCCATTGATGGTCTGTATCCACAAAGTTTAAAGATATAACACCCTTCTGAACATAGTCCCTTATGAAATGATGTTTAATCTCAATATGTTTAGCCTTTGAATGAAGAATAGGATTCTTAGATAAACATATAGCGGAAGTATTATCACAGAATATAGGAATGTTACTCTCATATATCTGATAATCTTCTAACTGACTCTTCATCTAGAGCATCTGTGTACTGCAACCAGCAGCAGCGACATATTCTGCTTCTGTTGTTGATAGAGCAATAGTTGCTTGCTTCTTGCTGTACCAGGAGATCAAATGACTTCCAAGAAATTGGCAACTTCCTGAAGTACTCTTTCTTTCAATTCTGTCTCCAGCATAGTCAGCATCGCAGAATCCTACTAAGTTGTATTCTTTAGATTTTCTGTAAACTAAGCCAACATTAGTAGTACCTTTCAGATACCTTAGAATTCTCTTAACAGCAGTTAAATGAGATTCTCTAGGATCTGATTGGAATCTAGCACACAAACAAACACTGAACAGAATGTCAGGTCTAGAAGCAGTCAAATATAGAAGAGATCCAATCATACCTCTGTATAACTTCTGATCTACCTTCTTACTTACCTCATCCTTACCTAGGATGCATGTTGGATGCATAGGAGTTTTGGCTTCTTTGCATTCTAGAAGATTAAACTTCATCAGAAGTTCCTTCACATACTTGGTTTGGTGAACATACGTTCCATCTGATGTTTGATTTATTTGTATTCCAAGGAAATACTTGAGTTCTCCCATCATGCTCATTTCAAACTCAGCCTGCATAGACTCAGCAAACTCCTTTCCAAGTGCAACATTAGATGTTCCAAAAATAATATCATCTACATATATTTGACAAATTAAAATATCCCTTTTAAAGGTTTTACAAAAGAGAGTAGTGTCCACTTTTCCTCTAGTGAAACCATTATCCAGAAGGAAAGAACTTAAGCGTTCATACCAAGCTCTGGGAGCTTGTTTCAATCCATACAATGATTTCTTTAGTTTAAAAACATGATTAGGAGACATAGAGTCTTCAAAACCAGGAGGTTGATGGACATAAACTTCTTCATCTATATAACCATTTAAGAAGGCACTCTTAACATCCATCTGATAGAGAGTGATATTATGTTGAGTGGCAAATGAAATTAATAGACGAATAGATTCTAACCTGGCCACTGGTGCAAAGGTTTCTGTATAGTCAATCCCTTCTTGCTGACTATAACCCTGAGCCACCAGTCTGGCTTTGTTCCTTACCACTTCACCTTTCTCACTGAGCTTGTTTCTGAAGACCCATTTTGTACCGATTATATTGAATCCATCTGGTCTAGGAACAAGATCCCAAACATCATTCCTTGTAAACTGATTCAGTTCTTCTTGCATAGCAATTATCCAGTCTGGATCTTCTAGAGCATGATCAACAGAAGTTGGCTTGATCAAAGATACAAGACCTAATTGACAGTCTGCATTGTTCTTAAGGAACGCTCTTGTTCTGATTGGATCATCCTTCTTTCCAAGAATGACATCTTCTGAATGACCAGAAGTGAGTCTGGATGATCTTCTGACAGATGGTTCTTCAGAAATGCTTAGATTCTCCAGAGAAGCTGATACTTGATCTTCAGATTCTTTGCTTCTGAGAAGCTCTGCTTCTGATGCGTTGCTTCTTGGCTCAACAACTTCTGATATATCAATATCACAATCTGCAAAATCATCAAACTGCTTTGGTTTTTCAGACCCAAGCTTATCATCAAACCTGATATTGATTGATTCTTCCACAATCAATGTTTCAGTATTGTATACTCTGTAGCCTTTTGAGCGTTCAGAATATCCAAGAAGGAAACATTTTTGTGCTTTGGAATCAAACTTACCAAGATGATCTTTAGTGTTCAGAATAAAGCATACACATCCAAAAGGATGGAAATATGAAATGTTGGGCTTTTTATTCTTCCACAATTCATAAGGAGTCTTATTTAGAATAGGTCTGATAGAGATTCTATTCTGAATATAGCATGCAGTGTTTATTGCTTCTGCCCAGAAATGCTTAGCCATATTGGTTTCATTGATCATGGTTCTGGCCATTTCTTGCAGAGTCCTATTCTTTCGTTCTACAACTCCATTTTGCTGTGGAGTTCTAGGACAAGAGAAATCATGGGCAATACCATTTTCTTTGAAGAATTCTTCAAAGGATCTGTTCTCAAATTCACCACCATGATCACTTCTGACCTTTATGATTTTACACTCTTTTTCAGATTGAATCTGAATGCAGAAATCAAAGAACACTGAATGAGTCTCATCCTTGTGTTTCAAGAATTTTACCCACGTCCAGCGGCTATAATCATCTACGATGACTAATCCATATTTCTTCCCTCTGACAGATGCTGTTTTGACTGGGCCAAACAGATCAATGTGCAAGAGTTCTAATGGCCTTGAGGTAGAAACAACATTCTTGGACTTGAATGCAGGTTTGGAGAACTTGCCCTTCTGACATGCTTCACAAAGAGCATCTGATTTGAATTTCAGATTAGGGAGTCCTCTGACAAGATCCAGTTTGTTAATCTGAGAAATCTTTCTCAAACTAGCATGACCTAATCTTCTGTGCCAGACCCACTGCTCTTCAGAAACAGACATAAGACAAGTCACCTTCTGACTCATAAGATCTTGCAGATCTGTCTTATAAATGTTGTTCTTCCTCTTGCCTGTAAATAGGATTGAGCCATCCTTCTGATTTACAGCCTTGCAAGACTTTTGATTAAAGATTATATCATAACCATTGTCACTCAATTGACTGATAGATAAGAGGTTATGTGTTAATCCTTCTACAAGAAGTACATTAGAAATGGAAGGAGAGTTACCAGACTTTATAGTTCCAGAGCCAATTATCTTGCCCTTCTGATCTCCTCCAAACTTGACTTCTCCTCCAGACTTAAGCACCAGGTCTTGGAACATAGACCTTCTTCCTGTCATGTGTCGTGAGCATCCAGAGTCCAGGTACCATGACATGTTGTGCTTTGTCCTTTTTGCAGCCAAGGATATCTGCAATAGGAATAATCTTATCCTTAGGTACCCACATTTTCTTGGGTCCTTTCTTGTTAGATTTTCTCAAGTTCTGATTGAACTTGGGTTTAACATTGTAAGCAATAGGAGGAACAGCATGATAATTTTTAATGTGAGTTTCATGATATTTCCTAGGTTGTGTCACATGCTTTTTGGTGTGTGTTATGTGAAAACTTTGAGCATGTGAAGTGTGCCTAATATCATGGGAGTGGCCATACTTGAACTGATCATACAATGACTTGTATGTGAATTTCATTTCATCAACAGGTTCAAGTTTGTATGGGGTTTCACCCTCAAAACCAATGCCGACTCTTTTGTTTCCAGACACAGCATATATCATAGAAGCTAGCTGACTTCTGCCAATACTTCTAGATAAGAACTTCCTGAAACTTAAATCATATTCTTTCAGAATATGGTTTAGATTAGGAGTGGATTTTTCTGAATCAGAAGGAGATCCAACATTATTGGATAATTTTAAAAGTTTTTCTTTTAATTCAGAATTTTCCAACTCAAGCTTCTTTGTTTCAAATTCAAATAGCTTTTTCAGCTTTTTGTATTTGAGACTAATCTGAGACTTGAATTCCAGAAGTTCTGTTAGACCGGAAACTAACTCATCTCTAGTAAGTTCAGAAAATACCTCTACAGAATCTGATTCTGATGTAGATTCTGATCCGTCATCTTCTGTCGCCATCAGCGCACAGTTAGCCTGCTCATCTTCAGAGTCTGAATCATCTTCTGACTCATCCCAGGTTGCCATAAGACCTTTCTTCTTATGAAACTTCTTCTTGGGATTTTCCTTCTGAAGTTTTGGACATTCATTCTTGAAGTGTCCAGGCTCATTGCATTCATAGCACATGACCTTCTTCTTGTCAAATCTTCTGTCATCAGAAGATTCTCCACGTTCAAATTTCTTTGAACTTCTGACGCCTCTGAACTTCCTTTGCTTGTTCTTCCAGAGTTGATTTAGCCTTCTGGAGATCAAGGACAGTTCATCTTCTTCTTCAGATTCTGATTCTTCAGGATCTTCTTCTCTAGCCTGAAAAGCGTTAGTGCATTTCTTGATATTGGATTTTAATGCAATAGACTTACCTTTCTTTTGAGGCTCGTTTGCATCCAGTTCAATTTCATGACTCCTCAGGGCACTGATAAGCTCTTCCAGAGAAACTTCATTCAGATTCTTTGCAATCTTGAATGCAGTCACCATAGGACCCCATCTTCTGGGTAAGCTTCTGATGATCTTCTTTACGTGATCAGCCTTGGTGTATCCTTTGTCAAGAACTCTCAATCCAGCAGTAAGAGTTTGAAATCTTGAAAACATTTTTTCAATGTCTTCATCATCCTCCATCTTGAAGGCTTCATACTTCTGGATTAAAGCGAGAGCTTTAGTCTCCTTGACTTGAGCATTTCCTTCATGAGTCATTTTCAAGGACTCATATATGTCATAGGCCGTTTCCCTGTTAGATATCTTCTCATACTCAGCATGAGAGATAGCATTCAGCAAAACAGTTCTGCATTTATGATGATTCCTGAAAAGCTTCTTCTGATCATCATTCATTTCTTGCCTTGTCAGCTTTACGCCACTGGCATTTACTGGATGTTTGTAACCATCCATCAGAAGATCCCATAGATCACCATCTAGACCAAGAAAGTAACTTTCCAGTTTATCTTTCCAGTATTCAAAGTTTTCACCATCAAATACCGGCGGTCTAGTATAACCATTGTTACCGTTGTGTTGCTCAGCAGAGCCAGATGTAGATGCAGGTGTAGACTTTGCAGTTTCATCAGCCATCTTTTACTGAAGCGTTTTTCTCTTCCTGAATCTTTTCTAAACACGGTTAAGTGCTTGCACCTTAGAACCGGCGCTCTGATGCCAATTGAAGGATAGAAAAACACTTAGAAAGGGGGGGGGGTTTGAATAAGTGTAGCTTTAAAAACTTGACAGATAAAAATAAATTGCACAGTTATTTTTATCCTGGTTCGTTGTTAACTAAACTACTCCAGTCCACCCCCGCAGAGATGATTTACCTCAACTGAGGATTTAATCCACTAATCGCACGGATTACAATGGTTCTCCACTTAGTCAGCAACTAAGTCTTCCAGAGTCTTCTGATCACACACTGATCACTCCAGGAACAACTGCTTAGATACCCTCTAAGACTTTCTAGAGTATTCTGATCCACACGATCACTCTAGTTACAACCTGCTTAGATAACCTCTAAGACTTCCTAGAGTATTCTGATCCACACGATCACTCTAGTTCCTTACAACTTAATGTAATCAATTCTAAGAGTATTACAATTGCTTCTTAAAATCTATAATCACAAACTGTGATATTTCTCTTAACGTTTAAGCTTAATCTCACTAATATATTACAACAGCAATGTAGTGAGCTTTGATGAAGATGAAGATTCTGAGCTTTGAATAGAACAGAGTTTCAGCAAGTTAATAGGCGTTGTTTTTGTTCAGAATCGTTAACCTTGCTTCTCATCAGAACTTCCTATTTATAGGCATTGGAGAAGATGACCGTTGAGTGCATTTAATGCTTTGCGTGTTCCGTACAGCATCGCATTTAATGTTATACGCTTTTGTCAACTACCTCGAGCCTTATTCACGCTGTGTCTACTGACGTTGCCTTTAGTAGCTTTTAACGTTCCTTTTGTCAGTCAGCGTAGCTTGCCACGTGTACTTCCTTCTGATCTGATGTTTGTGAATACAATGTTTGAATATCATCAGAGTCAAACAGCTTGGTGCAAAGCATCTTCTGATCTTCTGACCTTGAAGTGCTTCTGAGCGTGATACCATCAGAACTTCAGTGCTTCTGATCTCATGTTCTTCTGATGCTTCCATAGACCCATGTTCTGATTCTGCTTCGACCATCTTCTGATGTCTTGCCAGACCATGTTCTGATGTTGCATGCTGAACCCTTGAGACAAAGCTTCTGAGCGCTGAAATTATGCGTACTCTTTATATATTTCCTGAAAAGGAAATTGCATTGGATTAGAGTACCATATTATCTTAAGCAAAATTCATATTATTGTTATCATCAAAACTAAGATAATTGATCAGAACAAATCTTGTTCTAACAGTATTAGTTTATGTATTTTGGTATTGTTCTGTTAAAATTCTGGTGTTCGAATTGGTTTAAAATTCTGCTGTCAGACCGTATCTTGTTTATGTATTTTGGTGCTTAATATTCTGGTACTGGTGGATATTCTGAATAGTTATACAATTGGTTATTTTGGTAGTTATAATTCGGCATAATTTTGGTATACAATTGGTTATTTTGGTAGTTATAATTCTGCATAATAGTTATACAATTGGTTATTTTGGTAGTTATAATTCTGCATAATTCTGCTATTGGTTCTATACTGCATAATTGGTATACATGGTTCTATACAATTCTGCATAATTGGTATACAATTGGTTCTATAATTGGTATATAATTGGTATATAATTGGTATACAGGGACTGCATAATTCGTATACAATTGGAATTGGTTTTATAATTGGTATATAATTGGTATACAGGGACTGCATAATTGGTATACAATTGGAATTGGTTCTATAATTGGTATATAATTGTTATACTGCTAATTGGTATATAATTGGTATATAATTGGTTCTATACAATTCTGCATAATTGGTATACAATTGGTTCTATAATTGGTATACAGGGACTGCATAATTGGTTCTATAATTGGTAGCAGTATATAATTGGTTCTATAATTGGTATATAATGGTTCTATAATTTGATAAAATTCTGCATAATATTGGTTCTATTTGGTATACTGCTAGTTAGAATTGGTATACAATTATTAGAATTGAATAACAATTATACCTAGTTATAATTGAATATCAATTTTCATAATGGTCATAATGGTTATAATTCTGCATAATAATTATAAAAATTCTGCATAACAATTATAACAATTCTCCATAGAAATTATACAACCATAACAATTCTGCATAACACTGTTTTACATTTCACTAATTCAGAACAATTACACAACCATAGAAATTACTCAAAAGCATTTTTTGACAAATACATCGATAATACTTCATTTGAAAATATGTGTTGCAACTAAGGCACACACAAGAAAAATTACAAACACAATAGACAAACCCAGAAAATAACCCATAAACTTTATCTTCATCTTCAACAAGTCTTCATTTTTCTGTGTGTCCCTAACTAAATCCATAGCCTCATCATTTTTGTTCTTCAAATATCTAATCACATCTTTAGAACGGTTGCTCATGTCTTCATCAACCCATTCAAAATAGTTGCATCCTTTTCTTCCAATCACCTTAAAATTACCACAACCATGAAATCTTCTTCCCGGATCCTCATAAGTCCAAGAAGTCATCAATGGTCATTCAAGTCCACACCAACATATACTCCCTCTTCTCCTTAAACCAGACTGATTTGTTGAGGCAAATGAAAAACTTCTTTCAGACATAGGTTGGAGAAGAAGATAAAAGAAGAAGAAAAATGGGCGAAGGATCTGGAGAAGCAATATTAGCGACGGATCTGGAGATTTCGAGCAAGGAATCTTGGAGAAGAAAAACGTGATTTCCTGTGAGGAACAAAGAGGAGAGGCGATGGATAATTGTTAGGGTTCAATAACATTCAAGATTTTATTATATAATGATTATTTAATGGTATTTGATTTATAAATATTAAATTAAGTTTAAGAAAATTATTAAGTTATATAGGAAATTATTAATTTAAATATTAATAAAATGTAAATGACTTGGCATGTGACACGTAATCAAAATGTATGCCATGTCATAAAAAATTTCACTCAGATTTGAACAGGGACTTAAATCCTCCAAAAATCAAAACTGAGGGACCAAATTTCCGGATTCTAAAATAGAGGGACCAAAAAGTTAACAAATGCATAATAGGGGGACTAAAAGTGCAATTAAGCCATTTCTATTTTCATATTTTCAAAAAAATCTAAAAAAAATTGTACTTTCGTGTTCTTATTTTATTTGATTTACAATCAGGTTTTTATATATATTTTTTATTTTATTTTAATCACTTTTCTATTTTTCCATGTGTTTTCTTAACCGTAACATTGAGTTGGTTTATGAACAGGTTTTCTATGGATTGACTAAGTGGATGGTACCCCAATTGCTTACCTTTTGGTATTTGGCCAAATCAAGGTACCTCCTTTGGCCAAATGGGAGCAGGTGTCAATTCTTTCTTACACTTATTTGTTTGCTTCATTGCCCTTGAAAACCTCGGTAAAATCTCTTTTTTTAACCATTAATTTTATTTTTGGGTTTGTTCACTAACCCTTAAGATTTAAGATTTATCACCGTAAAAACCTAAAAAAAACCTCTAACCCTTTTTCCTTTTTAAATAAAACAATGACTTAGTTTTTTTTAGGTAAATTGATATAATTAGTAAAATTAGGATTAAGCTTCCTTTTTAATTTATTTTAGTCAATTGATTTAATTTAGCTAATTTAGGTTAGGGTCAATTTATTAATTTTTTTTGATTGAATTAATCGATTGCGATGATTAATAATAAATTTACAATTACCCTTAAACAATTCAAATAATCTAATCCAAAAAAAAAAACAAATTAATTTGCTAACGGTTGTAATCGAATCAATCGATTATGATAATTAGTAATAAAATCGATACCTGTTAATTTGTTAATTATATTGATCAAAGCTATTGATCAACGCGATTAACAATACTAAGACTTAAAATACTAAACAGGGTTGTATGCCACGTAACAAATCATTAACATTTCACAAACTACGAACTACGAAACTGCGATAATTGCATAACTGCGAACTGCAATTTAAAACACACTTCAATATACAAATTGCAAAGGCGTACAACCGTGCCCCGAACTACGTAGATTCTGATCCTCCATAAGGAGGTACGTAGGCACTTGGATAACCAAGGCGAGTCCCCTTCCCCAAAACTCCAATTAGGTTCGAATCTTACCATTCATCCTTGAAAGCATAAACCTTGCCTTAGCATTTTTAGCCATAAGTTTTGCCTTAAACTCAAAACCTTAGGGAAGGGTTAAGGGTGTCTAACACCTTCCCTTGACCTGATTATAATAACTTATCCCGATCTCTAAACTTTGTAGGGTTTCCTATTCGCCCTGGTAGAATAAGTGGCGACTCTAAATCTAAATTTTTAGGGCAGGTTGCTACACTCACAACTTGTTTTTACCCATTGAACATATTTCTTGGGATCTCCAGTCATTTAGGTGGGGTTACCATCATGAGCAACTCATTTCTGTATAGGCATTAGTCCCATCTTTTTGGATGTATTATGGACTTTCTCTCTAGCTAACCCTTTCGTTAAAGGATCTGCCAAGTTTTCATCAATGCGTACATGATCCACTCTTACAGCTCCTTTAGAGATACAATCTCTAAAGGAGTTGTGCTTTCTTCATATTTGACGTCTTTTACCATTATAATAACAGTTCTCAATTTTTGCAATAGTCATGGTACTATCGTAGTGGATCAACACAACTGGCATAGGTTTTTTCCATAAGGAAATCTCAGCTAGCAAGCATCTTAACTAACTTGTTTCTTCACTAGCATTTGCTAATGCTATCATTTCAAACTCCATCGTGGACTGAGCCAGGATAGTTTGTTTCTTTGATTTCCAAGATACAACTCCTCTGACTATGTTGAATACATAGCCACTAGTAGATTTGGAATCACTTGACATGGTATTCCAATCTGCATCACTGTATCCTTCAAGTACAACAGGAAATCTCTGATAAAGTAGGCCAATATCTATGGTCCTTTTTAAGGTACCTCATGAATCTCTCAATAGCTTGACATTGCTCGTTACTCGGTCTACTCGTAAATCTGCATAGCAATTCTACGACATATGCAATGTCGGGTCTAGTATAATCAGTGGCATACTTAAGACTGCCAATGATGCTCGTATACTCTGTTTGTCTTACACTTTCACAAGTGTTCTTAAACAATTTCACACTTGGATCATATGGTGTGCACACAGGTTTACAATCAAAGTATTTATATTTCTTTAAGATCTTCTCCACATAGTGTGATTGATCTAAAGAAATTCCTAGCTCGGATCTCGTGATCTTGATACCAAGAATCACACTTGTTTTTCCGAGGTCTTTCATATCAAAGTTGTTGCACAACAATGATTTCAATAGCATTAACGACCTGAACGTTTGAATCAAATATGAGTAGATCGTCTACAAATAGTCATATGATAGTGCAGATGCGATTCTCAAATTTGTAATAAACGCATTTGTCACTTTCATTCACTTTATACCCATTCGATGTCATTAAGTTATCAAACTTTTCATGCCATTGTTTAAGAGCTTGTTTTAATCCATACAGAGACTTGTCTAACTTACAAACCTTGTTTTCTTGTCCGTGTATCACAAACCCTTCTGATTGTTCCATATTGATTTCTTCTTCTAAGTCACCATTTAAAAAACTGTTTTAACATCCATTTAGTGTACTATTAAGTTATAAATAGAAGATACTGAAATACGTACCTTAATGGATGTAATCCTGGTGACTGGAGAGAAGGTGTTGAAGAAATCCATATTTTCTCTTTGTCTAAAACCCTTGGCTACAAGGCAGGCCTTGTATTTATCAATTGTTCCATCAGATTTTAGTTTCTTTTTCAAAACTCATTTACAATCGATTGGTTTGCAACCAGGAGGCAAGTCTTCTGAGTGTCGGATCCTTTTAGATTCTAGAGATTCTATCTCGCCATTGATAGTTTCTTGCTATAAATCTGCATCTGGAGATGACAAGACTTCTTGCAGATTTATTGGATCTTCTTCTACATTGTAAGCCACATAATCGGGCCCATAGTCTTTAGAAACTCTCACTCATTTACTTCGTCGAAGTTCTGTTTCTACATTGTTGCGGCTTTCTGTGCTTCTTATCACAAGAATGTGACTCGATTGAGTGCCCCCATTATTTCTCGATTTGAAGGGAAATTCGTATTCTTAGAAATCATCATCATTTGATTTTATGATCACTTTTGCATTTAGGTCATAAAATCTATATGCCTTACTGTTTGATGCATACCTAATGAGTACACATTCATATGCTCTACTAGCGAGTTTAACTCGTTTTGGATCCAGAATTCTGACATAAACCAGACATTCCCAAGTTCTCAAATAAGATAAGTTTGGTTATCTTTTCCTTAATATCTCATAAGGAGAGATATTGCTCTTTGACTTGGGAACTCTATTCAGGACATAACAAACAGTCAATAAAATTTCCCCCACTAGTGAGGTGAAGCACCAGAATTCATCATAATTGCAATAAAAAGTTCAGTCAGAGTTCTATTCTTTGTTTCTGCTTTACCATTCATTTCAGGGGAATATGGAGCAGTCGTTTCATCTACAATTCCATGTTGTTTATAAAAATTATTAAATAAACTAGAATCATACATATTACCTATCACTACAAATTCTTACTAAATCATTTTCAAATTCTTTACAAAGTTTTTAAACTTATCAATTTCATTCACAACAATATCATTCTTTGTGATGATGGTGTACAAATCTACCCCAATAAATTGACTAAATCTTTCCTTATTCATAAGAATAAGAAAAAACATAAACATGATTCTTTATAATACCAGAAGTATACACGATATTCTTCAAGATTAAAGTCTTTTCATAGGTGGACCATGTTCCATTTCTCTAATATCGACAACATTAGTGGTGTGGGCATCTCCTAACAACAGTTTCTATCTTTAGTATTCGTGTATGTTTTAAACATAACACGATCATAACAAACATGAAGAGAGACGCCAATGTTTATCCACCAACCATCAGATATATCAACCATGTTGATTTCATTTATCATAGCAATGATTTGCCCATTAGCCAAATTAACTTGTGCATTACGGGCTACACTGGGTTCAAGCATGCTTCTACATCTCTTAGCCATATGACTTAGTTTTCCTCGGTTGAAACAAAGGGAAACCAACATCATTTCTTTGAGGTAGTGGTTGTTGTCTAGTTGGAGCAATTGGGACCATAGAAGGGTTCCCATTCTTAATTTGATTCACAATATTGTGGTTCTAATTCTTTAATGATTTGTCATATGGCTTCAGAACCACATCGAATTTCTTTTTGTTATTAAAAACAACCAAGAATTTTCTATTTAATCATGTCTCTGATATCCTTCTTTAATGAGAATAATCAGTCTCTCAATTAAAAATTATTTTATTTTGTAACAAAATATAATTCTTAAAAACTTTCAAACTAAGGGCAGTTTGTAACACCATTCTAAACCCCGCGGCAATTTAAATAAATATATCAAAGTAAAAACATAAACACAAGGGTGTCGCAATTATTTAAAATAAATAAACCAATCATGGTCAAAGTCATGCTTCATTAGGAACGATTTACCAAAAACACAATCATGTTTATCACAGCGGAATAAGATACATCATCAATATAACCAAATGGAAATATAATCCAACACCAAATAAAATAGAGCAATCTCATAAAACTCTATAACTATCGTCCCCCAGTGTTACAAGATCAGAGCATGACCAACACGACCTAACATAAACGGATAAACTCTACGAGTCATCCTCACCGAGCACTAATGCCGCTACTCCTCAATCTGAAAATGACAACATGTAAGGGTGAGTCTCATTCTCAATTAGTAAATATTATGCAATTCATAAGCAACAAGCATCATAATATACCATTCACCCAATTATACATTTCAGATTCACATATATTATTCATCAATTCACATAATAATAGATTACAACACAAAACACAGAATTCCATACAATCATGTTATGACAAAATGCATATGACACATTCACATGACTTCTCTCTATGATACTGCCCTTCAAATCGCTCACACCCCACATGGGCAGACGACTAACCTCATCGCTCACACCCCCATGGGCACACGATGACTGCTTACTAATCTTCGCACAATGGGAATTAGCCACCAACGATCCACTCATCAATGAGATCCATCATCAAATGCATATGAATGAATGAAACACACATAACATACTTAAAAACATCA
The DNA here is from genome assembly GCF_029867415.1 of Vicia villosa. Taxonomy (NCBI): domain Eukaryota; kingdom Viridiplantae; phylum Streptophyta; class Magnoliopsida; order Fabales; family Fabaceae; genus Vicia; species Vicia villosa. The sequence continues at coordinate 69,730,808 of NC_081184.1, read as the reverse complement.
CTGAATCACGATGAACAACTCATCTCAACATCACATCACCGAATAAGTATGTACATGTCTTCAATATCATTCAAATAGCCATGCATTCATCACAATCATAATAATATTCACAACCAATTCATCATCACATCAAATACATTGTCACACCTATCTCATATGCACACAATGTTCAATTCTCATCAAGTAATTAAATCGAGTTTTAAAGAAATAAAGTCGGCCACCGCCCATATTCATCATTCATCATATAAAACATTCAATTAATTGCACAACGCCCAAAACGGCACTAAGAAAGGATTCACGGATCAAAAGATACGTCATTTTAAAGTTTTAGAAAAATTCTCGTTCAGCAAGGTTCGCTCAGCGACGCAAGGCATAAGCGAATTCCTTCAGACCTCCGCTCAGCGGACCTCTAGCAACGTCAAATAGAAGCGAACTACGTTGGGACCTCCACTCAGCGGACCCCCTCTGCTCAGCGGACCTGCGATTTCAGCAAATCCCAAGTCTACGATAGACCCTGCGATTTCACATTCTTTTCACCCAAAAACGATTCCAGACATCATATACAGGCATACAAACATCATACATTCAATCATACACCACAAAACATCATTTAAACTCATTATTAACCAAATAGTTCACACAATTTTTATCAATTCAATCCAAATTATAACACCCTAACCTAACAATCCCAATGTCTAATTGAATCAAACCATACATCAATCTACCTATTACCTAAGACTACATAAGAGATACTAAAAGGAAGAGTCCCTCCTTACCTTAGGTTTGATCTTCGGTCTTCCCCTTTCCAAAGCTCTTCATTTATTTTCACGTTCTTTCTCTTCTCCCAATTGTTGTAACCCTCCTCTTCCACAATTTCCTTCTATTTTATGAGAAATAGAATAACTTTGGTTAATGGGCCTAACAAGTTAACACCTCCCTTTCTCACTAACCACAACACCGCCCAATAATTATTTTCCAATATTTCTCAATATTCCTCATAAAATCAATTATTCCAATTAAATAATCTTCCTACTTAAATTAAATAATTAGGAATAACTTTTGGGGTGTTACAACTCTCCCCCACTAAAAGAGTTTTCGTCCCCGAAAACATACCTCAAGTTAAGAGTTCCGGATAAGATTCCTTCACCCGACTCTCCCGTTCCCAGTTAACACTTTCTTAGTCGAACCTCAAAATTCATCTGACATAACCAACATAAGCATGTCTCATGCATTCAATCTTAGCTCTTACGTCGCATTTGACCATCCCAAGGTATACCACTCGCTATATCTCCAGAGGTTAACGACAATGAAACGTCGAGGTGCGATCCATACAATACGCTCAATAACTGAATAATACAATTACACAATCCATGGTATGATCACAACTGATCAACACTGCAGTAATGGATTCCATCTACCCACGTACCAACCTTAGACACACACTCCTATCTGAGCGATAAAGTAATACTTACACTTTTCACCAACCGCTTCCTTCAAGAAACTCAATAATCGTATTCCTCATATCATTAAATTTCAACTATCTAACTCCTCTCAAGTCACACCAGCAATTATCCAACACGTTTACATTCCGTTTTATTGCACTATTCTGATTACTCGTTACAACCATCATTACCAATTAGATTCCCGAGTTTTACCCAATCATGGCTCTCTTTACTCATTCGTTTAAGAATCATTCTTTACCATCCATGATAGTAATTTACCACTCAGCAATGCTTGCTCGCATCCAAAAACAAATCCTTGATTTACTCCTTCCATTTAAACATCCTACCCATCAGAACGAGTACACACAAGTAATTCATAATCACACTCATCAGCCTCAATATACCATTGCTTACAAAATAGCTCGAACTGAGTCTCGCCCTTCTCTAAGGATTAAATCAACTTCGTCCTTCATAGAGTATAATTCCCCATTACATCTGGAATCTACAATAACACCTTACAACAGCATAAGATTATTATAGCATCATATAGTATCAACTCATCGTCTTAACTTCGCCGAATACATACTCGTTAACTACGTACAACCATAATAACATATTCATCATTTCGACAATTATTCAAAAGGGTTCTAATCCTTCGGCACGACATCCTTACATCCACGAGATTCTAAATCTAACATATAGATCATCACATATTCTCTACGTAGGCTTCTGACATATTAATTCCTCACTGCCCAGAGTAGTACTCATAACACCACTCTACATCACACTTTCGCTGTGCGACTTTGATTATCCGTCTTAAGTCACCGTCCTATATGTTGCACCCTTTCATATTCACTTCTTCATATGCTCACACAACATGGCAAGTGATTATTCTCACGGCTTAGCATTCACCACATCTTATACCATTAAGGTAACAACAATTTCATCCCATCCATATGATTTCGTCTACTATCAACAAGAGATTAAGGGTGATCAAGTCCTCAATTTGTCAATAGATAGCCGACAACCATATTTAAGCATAAACTGTCGTTACTACATAATAGTGTCCTTTATGAGTTTGCACTCAACTCATTAACATCGTCATAGTCCAATAATTCATTGCGGTATCTTCTTCTAGAATATTCTTTCAAAGCTCCAAAAACATCAGGAACACAAACCCGATCACCAAACCACATTATACTATGCTCGTCGATTCTGAATTCATCGCCTTTACCTCTGTAATTAAAGTCATCTTATCGATCAACTCAACATCAGTTGTCTGACCTCCTCTAATCTCGTCAAGAATACCACTAGTCAGCTTTAGCATACCCAATCCAACACTATTAGGAATACCTTTGCATACCAACTCAAATCTCGGAATTGTTCAATCAAATCCAATTCTCGCACCATTAGCACAACATTTTCCTTATCAGGATGGTAGTTCAAACCAAAATCATAATCCTTAAAAAAAATATACTCTAACCATCTCGGCTGCCTCATATTAAGCCCTTTCTAATCAAAGAGGTACTTCAGACCCTTATGATCACTAAACACTTCGAATCTCGAACCAGACAAATAATGTCACCGCAACTTCAAAACAAAACCACGGCTGCCAACTCTAAATCATGAGTCGGATAATTCCTTTCATGCACTTTGAGTTGTCTCGACGCATAAGCTACTACTTGCTGACTTTGCATCAATACACCACTCAAACCCATTAGTGACGCATCACAAATGCGACTTCAACCATTCTAAAGTTTAATTCACCTTAAATACTAATTCAATCCTCACTAAGATCCATCAGCACTCAAATCATCTTTATTACTGAACATCTCCCCCACTTATTCATCACAACATGTTCTACTCAACTTCGTTTAAAGCAATCGCGGTAGTAGGCATCCTTATCCAACAATTTCACGCTTCCTTAACCGACCTCATAATCTCTCCTCATAGGATCACTCTACTATATTTATAACTCTCTCATACGGTAGAACATAATTTCTCCTCCTCGTAGGTTCAAACGACTCATCAATTCGACACTCGGAACTCAAGATATGAATTTTCCAACTTCGTCCGAAATGCAACATCGACATCATGCAGCGACACTCTATACAATATCTCCAAAACTTCTCGAATATCACATTCAATTCCTAAAATTACTTCTCAACCAACCCTTTTAATTATCCTTCAATCCGTCCAACTCTGACACTGATATCCCGTGCAATACCAACAAACAAGTCTAGTTCTAAGGGCAAGCGTAACCGCAACTTCACCTCTTTCCAACATCATCCTATCACGATGAAATATGTTACAGCTGCTTCAACCATTTTTATAACAAAGTTCATCTTGTTAGCTTTCCGTCGCTTCAAACGAAACTCAAATCGGATATCCAGTACTCCAGTTATTAATTTTTTAAGTTTCATAATGATTCAGCAACTTTCCTGCGTTTTGCTTGCGGAAATTCCACTCCGAAACTCATCCTCTTCAAATCAATCACATTCTCCGCAGCTCCTTATCATATCTCTTCGCTTCCAAACATTCTTATAACTTGAGCAACACATTCCATCGCCGAAGTTCGTCTTCTACAACATCACGAAACCAAATTCATGTACGCCATCATCAACCTTCTTATCCTTGAGATCATACTCGTATCTTCACATTACTCGCGTGTCAAAACGTTCTCAACAACATCGATAACCTCTACCATCATCTCAATTACCTACTAGTAATCCTACGACAAGGTCTACGATAATACTTTCTTTAATCACCGCTTCAACAACGACCTTTTACATAGGGCTACTCACACGACAACATCACAGTCCATCAGTAGCACTTGAAGCATCACAACTTTAAAATTCCATTTTCTAGAAATAACCATCATATACTCCGAGGCACTCCAACTGAAATAACAACCACAGTCTACAGCTCATGTCACCTTCACTTCAGAAAACAATAACTCCACACTCTTGTACTGCTGCCCTCCGCATCTCGCTAACATCTTGCATCTGAGACATATCCGAGAAGCATAGCTTCTCCCCCACTAGTTTCAATCCCACTTCTGCAGGCAAACAATTAGAACACACTGAGTATCGACAGTGTTTCACACACATGACACATACCAAAAGGAAAATTAACAACAAGACTCTGGTCACATGACCGACTATGCTCTAATACCACTATTGTAACACCCTTCTAAACCCCGCGGCAATTTAAATAAATATATCAAAGTAAAAACATAAACACAAGGGTGTCACAATTATTTAAAATAAATAAACCAATCATGGTCAAAGTCATGCTTCATTAGGAACGATTTACCAAAAACACAATCATGTTTATCACAGCGGAATAAGATACATCATCAATATAACCAAATGGAAATATAATCCAACACCAAATAAAATAGAGCAATCTCATAAAACTCTATAACTATCACCCCCAGTGTTACAAGATCAGAGCATGACCGACACGACCTAACATAAACGGATAAACTCTACGAGTCATCCTCACCGAGCACTAATGCCGCTACTCCTCAATCTGAAAATGACAACATGTAAGGGTGAGTCTCATTCTCAATTAGTAAATATTATGCAATTCATAAGCAACAAGCATCATAATATACCATTCACCCAATTATACATTTCAGATTCACATCTATTATTCATCAATTCGCACAATAATAGATTACAACACAAAACACAGAATTCCATACAATCATGTTATGACAAAATGCATACGACACAACTGACACTATGCATGTGGTACCAAAATCCGTGAATCACATTCACAGGACTTCTCTCTATGATACTGCCCTTCAAATCGCTCACACCCCACATGGGCACACGACTAACCTCATCGCTCACACCCCCATGGGCACACGATGACTGCTTAATAATCTCAGCACAATGGGAATTAGCCACCAACGATCCACTCATCAACGGGATCCATCATCAAATGCATATGAATGAATGAAACACACATAACATACTTAAAAACATCACCGAATCACGATGAACAACTCATCTCAACATCACATCACCGAATAAGTATGTACATGTCTTCAATATCATTCAAATAGCCATGCATTCATCATAATCATAATAATATTCACAACCAATTCATCATCACATCAAATACATTGTCACACCTATCTCATATGCACACAATGTTGAATTCTCATCAAGTAATTAAATCGAGTTTTAAAGAAATAAAGTCAGTCACCGCCCATATTCATCATTCATCATATAAAACATTCAATTACTTGCACAACGCCCAAAATGGCTGTCATACCCCAAAATTTGCCCATACTATTTCTCCTATTCAAATTTAAAATCAAAGTACAAAGCTCCAAGACACACCCTCCTAAACAAGGCTCAGAAATTAGGGTTTTGTTGTTCTAAAGGAAAATCAATGAACCAAAGGCTCCAAGGCATTTCATATGGTCTATGATGTCTTACATTACCTCCATGACCAGTTTCAGGTCTCAATTCAAAAGATTGATCATTCTGGTTCAGAAAGTCAACAGTTGACTGGGTTGACCTAAAAGTCAACTGTGGTCAAAGTATAGTCAAAACTCCTGATTTTTTTTCAAGATCCTCATATTGAAGTATCATTCACCATTTGATCAAGAATTGATCATGGTTCATCAAGGAAAGATCAGAAATAAACAATTCCAAAAGTTTCTAAATTAGGGTTTGTATAGGAGAAAGTCAACTGAACTTTGACCAGCCATAACTCCTACATGGAACATCAGAAATTTTCCATCCAAAGCTCATTTTGAAGGAAATTTAATTCTCTACAATTTTGTCTCTCACATGCCAAGTCTAAAAATGCTTCATTTGAGAGATATGAACCAAAACATTATGGGTCCTTTTCAAAAGTCAACCAAAAGTCATTTTTTTCAAAAGGACACACAAGGAGCATGGAAAATTATTTTGGCATGAGACCAAAAACATTGATTATAGGACTCCTTAAGGTTTCTAAAAAGTCCAAGAACTTGAAAAAAATATTAAAGTATGAGGAAATGGCAAGGTGTACAAGTTCACTAATTTTCAAGGGTGTGCATGAAGGAAAAAGGTACAAAATCTCAAACATTTTCAAATGAGCCCATATTCTTTTTATCCAAACCTTATCCTAAGCCCACCCACGCCCCAAAAACATATCTTTCAATTTTATATTATTTTTATTAATTATTTTATGATTTTTATACATTTAAACCGTGATTTAATTACATAAAATAATTAATTAAATAAAGATATGATTTTGCTTGGTTTTTAAGCCAAATATCAATCAAATATCCTCATTAAAACATACAAATTTCGTTCCCATAGCTTGAGGTTCAAGAAAATCAATCAAGGCCATGTTTAGAAACTTAAAAAATCACATTCCAATCAAATCTCCATTGATTGATTTAGCAAGATTTTTTTCTGTTTCTATCAACCCTAATCCATCCAATATAAATACCAAACACATTCAGATGCAAGGACACGAATTTGGCAGCCTTCAGAAACCCTAGTCATACTTGAAAATTCTTCAAGAAAAATCAAAGTGCAAACTAAAGGTACACGCTAATTCAAGAAGTTTTAAGGATCCCTACACGTTCCAGGAGTACCAGTGGACGATTCTAGATCGCTTGCCAAGGCTAGAACGCTTAGAATCACGCATAATCCATCACAGTCTGCTCATTCTTTCATACTCTCGTTTTCCATGATTCATGCATCATAATTGGTTTTTGTCTGCGTATTTGTGTTTTTTATGATGTCATGATGAATCCTGGACATTTAATTGTATTTTGGTGACGATATGAGGGAATCACCATGTTAGGGTTCCCAAGCTTCAACTTGGGGCTTTTTATTTTAGGACGAATTAGCGTGTGATATTGCTAGAGGTGTGTTCGTGAGGTCAATACGAGCACGAATATGGCTTTCTTTTTTATTTGTGATGCATGTAGAGGTTCATAGCATTTGGCAGGTGTAGAAGGTTCGTGTTTTTAACAGCGCTTGTGTAAAAAGCGCTGTAAATGAAGCTGTCTGAAATTCTCCTCACACCCGAGCATGCAGGTCCATCATACTCCTCACGCATGCGCCACATCTGATTAAAAGTTAAGTTTTTCTTAAGTTTTTTTTTTAATTACATAACTTATATTTTCATTTAAATATATACTTGTTTTTTTTTTCTTTTTTATATATTCTTTTCTTTTAATAAACCTTTTATTAAAATTCTTTTTTTAAAAAATAATAATAATAATAACCAAATTATATTGATTATATTTATTTTGTCTTAATTATTTTGTTAAATTAGTTTATTTATTTAAATACCTTTATAAAATCATATTTATTTTATTAACAAAAAAAAATTATGAGATTGTTCTTGTCCGATTAAATTATTTTCTTTTTATCGATTTAATTAATTAGGTTGCGAAACCAATAATTAATTAAATCGATCATTTATTTTAATTTGCGCCCGATTTAAGATTTACAAGAATTAGCCATACACTGAAAAATATTTTCTTTGTGCATTTTTTCAGGGTTAGCAACAGGGTTTATTCCGATCATGCGCCACGCCCATTACGAAGCTAAGTCTTGATTTTACCCTTATTTAAATATTTGGTATTTTACCCATTTTTAGGGTTTACCTTCAAATATAATGAACTCCGCCTACACTCACGTCTTTTTCTGCCTGCCTTTATTTTTGCCCATTTTTCAGGGTTAAACACGAGGCTACCCCGAGACTTCCAACCATATCAGATCAAATCAAAAGCTAAGTCTTTTCCATGTTTTTATTTTCTTTTTGTCTTTTTTTATTTAATTAGGGTTAGCCTTGATTGTCAGTGAATTGATAATGCACTCACTTCTTCTGTTTGCTTTCTATTTTTCCCACCTTTTCAGGGTTTACCAACCGCGAAAGCTCAAATAGTCGGTAACCCTAAACTCTTATCTCTCTTATTTTTCTGCCTTAATTATTACTTATGCCAAACCCTATTGTACTATGAATCCGCTGGTTTCTTTTTCCCCTTCCCCATATTATTGTGTGGTTAGTAATCCTAGGGAGTGCAAGCCTTTTAATCAACTTAGAATAATTAATTATAAGATAATTTTTGAATTGAATCACGTGATTGTTGCACCCACACACACTTTTTGGTAACCCCTCTGTAGCAACCTGCCCTAAAAAATTATAAATTTAGAGTCGCCACCTATTCTACCAAGGCGAATATGAAATCTTTAATGGTTATGAGATTCAAGGTAAGATACTATATTCGGGTTAAGGGAAGGTGTTAGGCACCCAAAACCCTTTCCTAAAGGTTAACATTGCAAAGACTAGGGTTATGGCAAAAAATAAAGAAAGATGGCAGAAAGTTAATAGGGTTAAAGCTTAATTATGGACATGATTAAGATTTGGAGGAGGGGGACTCGCCTTGTTGCCAAGTGCCTACGTACCTCCTTAGGGAGGATCAGAGTCTACGTAGTTCGGGAAAGGGTTGTACGCCCTTAGAATTGAATTTGATAGGGTTGGGAATTTGCCTCAAAGGCTTTTGAAATAGCCTATGATAATGTGTAATTTGATACTGGAAGTTTTGAAAAGTTTGGGAAGTGTTTTAAGCGTGGGCGTACAACCCTGATTTAATTTGTACTATTAACCGCAATGATCAATAGATTTGATCACCATAGTTAAAAGATTTGTAATTTGCATCACTACCAATTTTAATCGATTGATTCGATTATCACTAATAATGAATTAAGGTATTTTTTAATAATTTTATAGAATTTTTATATACATTGTTACCCCTCGTAATCGATTGATTCGATTAAAAAGAATAACAAATTAAAGTGAAGGAAAGACGGTTAATCATCACAACTAATAAAATAGTTGCAACCATTTAACCAAATAATAGAAATCAATTTTTATTTAATTAAATAACATTTTAATTAAAATTATTGTTGACCATAGCAATTAATCGATTTAATCGGAACGAACAACAAATTAGAATTTTTTATAATAATATCATATATATTTTTATTTACAAAAAAATAATAATTATTAAACATTTAATTATATAAAAAGAATTAATTAGAATCCATTATATTAATTAAATTAAATTAGTTAATTAGATTTTGATTCAATGAGGTTGTTATTAGGGTATATGGTATAGGGAGTCAATCAGGGTTCGTTGGATCTAATTTTAATGAGATTCTATGGTTCAGATCTGTGGGCACACGGTGGACCTAAGGGCATGCAAGCACACAGGATTCAGGGTGAAAATTTAGAAAAATAACATGTGGGAGCGAGGATTCGAACCCCCACCCCCACGCTCACAGAAACCATTCATTACCACACCAACCACGCAACGCGCGTGTTTAAGACTCACCTCCATTGAATTATATATAAAACAATAAAACTAAAAGGGATTCAGCGCGCGAACTTTCAAACCAACGAATCAAGATGTGACAACACATTATCTTCCCCACAGACCCTGCCATTTTCTGAAACAAATTAGCTACGAATCTGCTACAGATTCATTCGTAGCAATTCCACCTGAATAATAGCGATTAGCCCCTGCATAGCAAAAAATCCTTCGCACCTGTTCCAAAAGCCTCGTCTAGGCCATACAAACTCAACCTGGCCACTAATTGACTCCAATTTAAACCTTATAAGAAACCCCTAATTTGCAAACCCTAAACCTCGCTCGGTCTCTAATGGCGATACAAGTTTAGACCATGAAAACTTCAATTTAACCATTCAGAAACAACCACAGACATCATATAAATCACAACACATCAACAATTTAACATGTGAATGCTTCAAATATGCAAATCGAATCAAGATTCATAAGGACCTACCTTGGCGTATAGGAGATTATTCTGGGGGTGCTGAAGCAGAGTAGCGATCCTATTAGCTTCAGTAACCTTCAGGGAACCTTTTGCGATCCTTAAAACTCCTTGAAATGCCCCAATTCTCCCAAACCGATTTCAGAATTTTGGTGACTTTTTGCGTTCTTGCAGTTGTGTTTTCGCCCATATTTTTTTTTCAAATCCATTGCTATGACTTGTATACTTATAGGGGAACTAGATTAGGTCAAAAGAATGAAGCCCAAAGTCCTTGAATCCAAGATTGCAAGTTTGTAGAAATTGATTTTATTCTTGAATATAATCTTTCTTTTTTTGTCACAATTTTGTATCAATCTTTTCCCATTTGATTTAGCACGAAAATTACAATATATTTTGCCATTAATGCTGGTTGGAATTCATCAAAATATATTTTCTATCAAAATATTTGATTTCTCACTTATTTAAATCATTAAAAATTGATTTTAAATGAAATGAAATTGTGTAAAAATCAAATGAAGTGATAAAATTCGTGGCCTATGTTTTGGATAACTTATGGGCCAAGTTCAAGTCATAAAAGTATGGGCCTATTTGCAAGAAATCAAATTTGAACCTCCTTTTTTTCACATTTGGTCCTCCAAAATCACCCAACTTTGATCAAGCATATCTCATTCAATATTTAAGCTATGAGGGAGTTCTAATACTTTTTGGAAACCTCAAAGTGTCCTCTACAAGCCTCTTTGGAACATATTTTTCATTTGGAGCTTTTATCTTGATCATATCTTCTTTAACAAAAAACTGCTTTTGAAGGATGCCTGAAAATGACCTGTAATCTTTTGTACTGTACCTCTCAAATGAAGCATTTCTAGCCCTAGCTTGTGAGAGACAAAGTTGTAGAGAACCCAATTTCCTTCAGAATAGGCTTTGAGTGGGGAATTTTTGATGTTCCAGGTGAAAGTTATGCCCAGTCAAAGTTGGGTTGACTTTCTCCTAAAGAAACCCTAATTTGAACCTTTTTGTATTTGTTCATCTCCGAGTTTCTATTAATGGAATCATGATCAAGCTTTGATCAAATGATGGATATACATCCCCATACTTGTTGTGTGACCAATGGTTAGAAGTTTGGATCATGCCTTGACTTTGGATTTGAATCAGTTGATTGTAGATCTTGGGACAGTTTGAGCAGGTAACCTTTGGAGTGATGCTTTGACTTTTGCTATGGAGTTATATTAGGTCACTATAAACCATATATCCTTGATTAAAAGCCTTATCTCATTGATCCCTCTTAGGGGAATCTCAAACCCTAGCCTCAGGAGGCTCTTGGCTAGGATTGCTGCTTAAATGGAACCCTAGTCTTTGAATCTTTGTAGGTGAAGTAGATGGGGCAAATTTTGGGGTATGACACCCTCTTGCTGCCTGTTGCCTGTTGCCTTGTTGCCTTGTGTTTTTTGCAGAATAGCCATGTCCCTCGAATACGAGGATACCTCAGCCATGTTGCCTCGATTAATGCAAAGATCATAAGTCCCTAATGATGCTGCCTTCGATACACTAATATGATCTCGTCCCTCGAAAGTTGCCTACGAAAGGCTGAGGTATCCTCTGGTTGCCTAAACGATAGGGTATTATGATCCTTCCCTTAGAATACCTGCCTCTCTATAGCATGGGACAATCTTATGGCGAACGATATTTCGACGACCCTTCAACCTCCAAATCAAAGGACTTCCTTGCCCTCCTATGGCAGGGATAGCCCTGAAAGGCTAAAAATAACATTTTTCATCTAACCAGGTAATTGCTCCTAATTGCCTTGCTCTAAAAAATCTTTTTCTACACTTTTTTCATAAACCTTCATTATGGCTACGCTCATTTACGAGCTAAAGTCCGTATTCTCTTCTTCTACATTTCTTTCAAAATGAGCAAAGCAATTAAGAGCCCATGGAAAACCATGGATGCAAAGGGTGCCTTACACCTTTCCTGTTCTTTTAGCCTTTCTGATATTTGGATAAAATAAAATTCGGTGGCGACTCTTGCTTAACCGCGACATTTCGATAAAAAGTCAGTTCACCGTATTACAGAACTGGCGACTCTGCTGGGGATTTTCGATTAAAAAGAGGGGTTACCTTAAAATTTTAGGAATCACTTAAATGTTTTCTATTGTTTGCTTTGTTTGCTTTATTTTTGCAGGGCTGTTTTGGTTATTTTGCTGTGTGAAAGATCCTAACCCGGATCTAGTACCTTAGGTAAACGGCATGAGATCAAGGAGACATCATAGCGTATACTGATGTGGTTGATCTGATGGCCATCGTTAGTGTGACACATTAGTTTGTCCTGGTGTTCCTTGGGATCCGACCTGAGGAAATGCTTGGCTGCCGCGTGGTGTCATTAAGCACTAATTTGCCCTTAGAACCTTAGTCGAACTTGACTTTAGCCTATTAGAAAGTAGCGAGATAGCTGGCTTTGGTTCCGACTGAAGTTGGTTGATACTCAAAGCTACACTCATATGGACTGGACTTTCAGGACCTTTTCGGTTGGCGATTGGATTGCCGAACTGAGATCAGCGCCTTCGAGAAAGGTCAATGATATGAGTTCCCTAGAACCCGATCTTTATATAGGACAGGTTTGAACCGACTAAACTTCAGGGGGAGGGTATGCACCTCTGGACCACATGCAAGCCTAACCTTAACGCAAAATTGTGTGATTTGTTTGTGTTTGTTATCTACTTGACATCATGACATCATAAGCATCATAACATCATGACTAACCATTCAAGGACCAAAGAATTCATCTTTGTTCTATTTTGTAGGTCATGGAGACTAGAAACACCATTCGAGTTAACTTTGTGAAGATACCTTCCGAGCTGAAAGAGTTGGTATTAGAGATTCCTGGAGGTTCCCGATTCACTGAACGACATGGTCTCTTGCCCAGTTTGGTTACCTCAGGTTTTGACGAAGAGATGATGAGTGTACTATTTCAATTCTTCGATCCCGAGCATCATTGTTTTACTTTACCAGATTATCAGTTGGTACCTACTATGGAGGAGTTTTCTGACATACTTGGACTCTCTATCCGAGATCAGATCCCGTTCTCTGGTTTGGAAGAAATTCCAAAATTGGAAGTTATCGCTTCCGCTTTACATCTTAAGAAGTCTGATATTGAAGGTCATTGGGAAACCAGAAGTGGAGTCAAAGGATTCCTCACTAAGTTCTTATTCGGAAAAGCTCGCATGTTTTTGAAGTCCATGAGTTATCAAGCCTTCAAAGACATTTTAGCTTTACTCATTTATGGTTTAGTATTATTCCCTAATCCTGATCAGTTTATTGATGTGAAAGCCATAAAGATATTTCTGACACGCAACCCAGTTCCTACTTTGCTTGGAGACATCCTACACTCTCTTCACACTCGTACTATGAAGAAACGAGGGACTCTTATGTGTTGCATACCTTTGCTATCTAAGTGGTTTATTTCGCACTTTCCTCGCTCAGTAATGAGGAACGACCAAAGGCTGAAATGGCATAAAAGGATAATGTCACTTTCTCATTCCGATATCCGTTGGCTCACTTTATCCAAGGAGAATGTTACTATCATCGACCGCTGTGGACAATATCCCAATGTGCCTTTACTTGGCATACGAGGAGGTATTACTTATAATCCTTGCTTGGCACTGCGTCAGTTTGGTTATGCTCGAAGAGACGGTCCTCATCAGATGCTCATACAAGGGATTGTGTTTGATTATGAAGATGATGCTCAGAATCACCGCCGGAAATTTATACGAGCATGGGATATGGTGAACAGAATTGATAGCAAGAGCTTGGGGCAAAGGAACTCCATTCCTTTAGGACCTTACCTCAGATGGGTGCGCACTCGTGCTCAACGCCTCATCATGCCTTATCCATATGTCCTACCTGTGATAGTGGAACCTGATTGTGAGGAAAAAGTTCCTCAAGTTATTGCTCATCCAGACATGCCAACTGACATCGAAGAATTAAAGAGATCTTGGATTCAACTAAAGGAGGAAAGAGATACTTTTGAAGCTCAGTTTCGCGCTAAAGAAAAGAAAGTATTAGAGCTCACAAAGCTACTTCAAGCGGAGCAAGGCATCAACAACTTCATAGGTTCAAAAAGGAAGCGTCCATGGGAGACTTGAAGACTTTTGTTTTATATTCATTATTATTTTATTCCTAGTTTTATGATTTTATTTTATTTCTAGTTTTATGCTTTTATCATTGTAAAAGAGAATAATAAAACAATTTACAATTTTTTTTTCTTTTTCCTTAAGCATTATTAATAAAGTTTCTTTTTGTTTGGTTTTAAACAAATTTGAATTCCAAGGTCCTCGAAAACATTGCATATGCATAAACATATCATTCATAAACATTACATCACAGGTTTCATAAAAGCAAATGCCTCATCTTTCCGCTGTTTATTTCAGTGAGAAAATGGATCTCGAACAATCTGTGAAGAATCTCCAAGCTCAAAATGCTGAATTTCAAGCTTTGATCTTGAACTTGTCCAAAGGGCAAGATGAACTGAAAGCTCTTCTGACTAAGAAGGAGAAGAAGACCAAGAAACCCAAAGGTGTTCTCAATCTGGCAAGAAGATTCAAAGGTCCTCTCAAAAAGCCTGAAGAAGCTGAAATTCTCAAGGAAGAAGAAGAGGATGATGATGTTAGTATCAAGACCAACGCTGCAAGCAATGGAGGTTATGCTAACCAAGAGGATGATGAGGGAGACTATTTCCATGACGAAGACTATGCTAATGAAAAGTACAGATTACTAGAAGAGCGTCTGAGAAACATGGAAATTCAGAAGGTACCTGGGCTCATTCCTGGGGTCGTGATTCCTCCCAAATTCAAGATTCCAACTTTTGCTAAGTATGATGGAGTCTCTTGCCCCAACATGCATCTAAGATCATATGTGAGGAAGATCCAACCTCACACTGAAGACAAAAGACTGTGGATTCATTTCTTCCAAGAGAGTTTGTCTGGGACTCAACTAGAATGGTATTATCAGCTGGAGAATGCCAATATTCGCACCTGGGAGGATATGGCTACTGCTTTCTTCAGGCAATACGAATATAATTCTGACCTGGCACCAACTTGCATGCAACTACAAAGCATGTCTATGGGACCTAAGGAAAGTTTCAAGGAGTATGCGCAAAAGTGGAGAGATCTAGCTGGAAGAGTCCAACCTTCCTTGACTGATAGGGAGTTGGTGGACATGTTCATGGGCACGCTAACTGGGCCGTTCTATAGTCACTTGCTGGGTAGTTCCTCATATGGGTTCACTGATCTCATATTGACTGGAGAACGTGTGGAAAGCGGTATTCGAAGTGGGAAGATTCAAGTAGGCGCATCTTCTGGCACTGCAAAGAAGTCCTATCATGGAAGAAACGAGTCTAATGCTGTTCATAGTCAGAGGGGCCGTAATAAGAATGATCAGAATCAATCTATTTGAGCTCTCCTCATCTCTACACCAACATCTCAGCAAGCTCCTATACAAGGGTATTAGCGCAAGACAGACAGACCAAGAAGATAATTCACTCCCATCAACATGCCTTTGTCTCAAGCCCTACAACATCTATTGAAGGCTAACTTGGTCACCCCGAAGGATCCTCCAAAATTTGTCAACACTGCAAATCCAACTTATGATCCCAAAGCCACATGTGCTTATCATTCTAATGCTCCTGGGCACCATGCAGACAACTGTTGGGCTCTGAAGAACAAAGTCCAAGACATGATAGAAGCTGGTGAAATCGAGTTCGATGCTCTAGAGACTCCTAATGTCATTACTGCTCCCATGCTGAAGCACGACAAGACTGTTAATGCTATCATAGACACAATCCATGTCTATGATGTGAAAGATCTGTCAACACCTCTCCCTGACATCAAGAGAAAATTGCTGCAAGCTGGTTTATTTCCAGGTTGTGACCCAAGTTGTTATTACTGCGCATCCCTACCTAATGGTTGTGAGAATCTGAAAAGAGGTATCCAAGGCTGGATGGATCGTGGCACTATCAGATTTGAGAAGACTCCTTCTATTGAGGATTTGTGCGAAGGTTTCTCTCGTGGCCTAAGGATTGAAGACGTTTCCGTAATTTCCAGAGCTCCGCTGAAGATCCCTACTAAGGCTCCTTTCAAGATTTCTGCTGAGCCCCGCGTGGCTCCTATCATCATCACTAAACCTGGTCCGGTTCCGTATTCTTCTGACAAGGCTATCCCGTGGAACTATGGTGCCGAGGTCTATATCCAAGGAGTTAAGCAAGAACTCATAGCTGACAAAGTTTCTGAAGACGCCAATCCCGACGTGGGTAATATTGCTGGAACTAGTAAAGTGACAAGAAGTGGAAGGATGTTTTCTCCGGAAATCTCTCCGAACACTGCTTCACCTGCTGTTACTATCACTCCAAATACTGATACTCGAGGTAAAGAACCTGTCCAGACACCAGCCGAGACTGTTACTGAAAATTCATCCCCTGAAGAAGCAAATGAGTTTCTGAAGATCATCCGCAAGAGTGATTATGACATTGTTGAACAGATGGGGCATACTCCTTCCAAGATCTCTATGCTGTCACTCTTAAGTTGTTCCAAGACTCATGCCAAAGCTATGATGAAGTTTCTAGAGGCTGCTCATGTTCCACAAGAGATTTCTGTCACTCAACTCGAGAATTGTATTGCAAACCTGACGACAGACAATTACCTTGGTTTTTCTGATGTTGATCTGAGTCCTAGTGGAAAGAATCATAACAAGGCGCTACACATCTCCGTTGAATGTGGGGGCACCACTCTATCTCATGTACTGGTTGACAATGGCTCGTCTCTGAATGTGCTACCCAAGTTGGTGCTGGACAAACTCAAGGTTGACGGAATTGAGCTGAAATCCGGTGATGTGATAGTAAAAGCTTTCGATGGCACAATGAGTACTGTATATGGCGAAGTTGAGCTCCCGATCAGAATAGGTTCCCAGACTTTCAATACTGTGTTCTATGTGATGGATATTCGTCCCGCCTATTCCTGTCTACTTGGACGTCCTTGGATACATGGGGCGAATGCTGTGACTTCAACTCTCCATCAGAAACTAAAATATCCAGCGAAAGGCAAGATTCTTACTATGTATGGTGAAGAAGAGTATGTGGTGAGCTTCATAGACGAGACCAACTATGTTGAATTCACTGGAGAAGCTTTTGAATCTCCCCGTCAAGCGTTCGAATTGGTCCCTCAGGTGGTTCCTGAGACTAAGCATGTCTACACTGCTCCTAAAGTTACTAGGGCTCCACCCACAATGGCTTCTCTGAAAGACGCTAGGGCTGTGGTAGAGGAAGGTGGCTGCACTATCTGGGGGAAATTACCTGATATTCCGTACAAGTCCAACAAATGGGGTTTAGGCTGCACCGCTAAGGATCAGAAGGGAGAACAACATCCTCGTCCAGAAGGTTTGAAGCATCATTTCATCAGCAAGGGAGTCAATGCCATTGGAGAAGATGAAGATAATTACAACCTGGACAAGTGGATCTTCCCTACATCAGACAAAGGGCTGGACAACTGGAAAACTGAAGACATTGTTTCTATCTCCTATAGTTAGGAGTAATTGCCGTTCTTAGTTTTATTTCTTGCTTTTCTTTATATTTCCAATTTTAAATTTTGTACTTCAATAAACAATAAACTCTAAAGCCGTGTGTCCCGCCCGAGGCACAATGGTCCATTGTTAGGGCTTGTCATTTCATAAGCATATTTTCATTCAATAAAGCATTGGACGTTTCGTATTCAAATTGTGTGTTCGCTTTTATTTTTCTTTACTTTTATAGCTATATGTTCTCACACACACCCACATAATGCACTGCAGATCCATATCCACTCTGGATCCTATTGATAACGACTCTGCTATTGCTGAATATGACTTTGAAAATCCGAGCTACCTAGCTGAGGATGAAGGTGAGGAAGATTGTGAAGTGCCTAGAGAACTTGCCAGATTACTAGAGCAAGAAGAGAAAACTATACAGCCGCACGAAGAGCCAATCGAGGTTGTAAACATAGGTACTGACGAAGAAAAGAAAGAGATCAAGATAGGGGCTGAATTAGAGGATGCTGTCAAACAGAGATTGATCCAGATGTTACGAGACAATGTTGAGATCTTTGCTTGGTCTTACGAAGATATGCCTGGGCTCGATACGGATATTATGGTTCATCATCTACCTATCAAAGAAAACAGCCCTCCAGTTAAATAGAAGTTACGAAGAAGCAGACCTGACATGGCTCAAAAGATCAAAGAGGAGGTTGAGAAACAGTTCAATGTCGGTTTCCTAAAAGTTGTGAGTTACCCACCATGGATCGCCAATATAGTACCAGTACCTAAGAAGGACGGAAAGGTCAGAATGTGTGTAGACTATAGAGATTTGAATCGAGCAAGTCCTAAAGATGATTTTCCCCTACCACATATTGACATTCTAGTTGATAGTTGTAATACGGCGAACTGACTTTATATCGTAATGTTGCGGATAGCATGAGTCGCCACCGACTTTTATTTTATCCAAATTAATTAGAAAGGCTAAAAGAAACAGGAAAAACCTTTTAAATAAAATAGGGTTCGGGGGGTAATTATGCAAAGGGAAGGTGTAAGGCACCCTTTGCATCCATGGTTTTCCATGGGCTCTTAATTGCTTTGCTCTTTGTTTGAAAAGAAATGTAGAAGAAAAGAATAGGGACTTTAGCTCGTAAATGAGCGTAGCCCTTTTGAAGGATTATGAGAAAGAATATAAAAAGTTTAGAGCAAGGCAAAGCAATTAGGGGCAATTACCTTAAACTTAGATGATAGGTTTGTTTTAGCCTTTCAGGATAAAAGGGTCTATCCATGCCATGAGAGGGCAGGAAGCCTTTTGTTTGGAGGTTGAAGGGTCATCGCATTATCGTTCTCCATAAGACTGACCCATGCCATAGAGAGGCAGGTAGCCTAAGGGAAGGATCAGAATAGCCTTTTCGTAGGCGGCCAGAGGATACCTCAGCCTTTTCGTAGGCAACTTCCGAGGGTCGAGATCATGTGTATCGAAGGCAGCATCATTAGGGACCATGATCTTAATTGAGGCAACATGGCTGAGGTATCCTCGTATTCGAGGGACTGGCTATTCTGCAAAAACACAAGGCAACAAGGCAATAGGCAACAGATAGGTTTACCCAAAAGTGTGCGTGTGTGCACCAATCACGTGATTATATTCAGTTATATTATCTTGTAAGTTTACGTGATGCTAATTCAGTTAACAAGTTGCACTCCCTAGAATTACTAACCACACAGTTAATATAATCAATAATAATGGGGGAAGGGAAATTGCAACCAGCGGAGGAAAGGGGATTTGAAACCAGCGGGATAATATAATAATATTAATAGGTTTAACACAAGTAATAATTAAGGTTTAGGGTTACCGACTATGCGAAGCTTTGGCATTTGGCAAACCCTGCAAGGCGGGAAAAATGGCAAACAAAAAACAGGGTGAGTGCATAATCGATTCGGAGGCAAACACGGCTAACTCTAAAGAACAAAAAGATGAAGAAAATAAAATAAATAAATCAATAAATAAAAGGCACTTAGCTTTGAATTTGATCTGACATGGTTGGCGGTCGAAGGAAACCTCGGGGCTAACCCTGAAAAATGGCAAAGGCAGAAAAATAGATGGAGTGAATGTATGCACAGTTCAAAAAAAGTGCAGATGGTAAACCCTGAAATCAAAAGGAAACAAAATAGACTTTTCAAAAGAAATAGAATACTTAGCTTCGTATTTGACGTGGTGCATAGTCGGAATGTATTTGAAGAGTCAACCCTGAAAAGGCACAGAAAAAGAAATATTTCAGTGTATGGTTAGTTCTCGTAAACCCTGATTAGGGCACAAGTTAGCCATGGTTAATAGAATGAAAAAACGAGCCAAATTAATTAATTATTGGTTTTCAACCTAATTAATTAAATCGGCAAAAATAAAATTTTTGATTAAATTACCTAAACCTAATATCAATTAAAAATACTTACAATTAATTAAATGATTACAAAATTAAATTAATTTAAACTTTTAATTTACTTAAGTTAAATAAAATTATTAAAAAAAATTAATTATTAAATTATGAAATCAAAGTTATAAATGTTCTTATAAAAAAAAACTAAAAGAGTTTTAATTGAAAGAAATTTATAAAACAAATAAAGAGAATAGAAGAAAATAAATAAAACCAAATTAATGCAATAAAATATAAAAGAAATTGGGACATAGCTGTGATCTGGCACGGAAGGCCTTTGAGCGCTCATGGTGAGCCTGCAGATTTGTGAATGTTGGATCTGGAGATAGTATAATCTGAAGGCTGTGAGACGAGGGTGTATCGTGGGTCTTCGCGCATGCAAGTGTACTGGATCTGTTAAAACAAGAATTGGAAAATTAATATATATGGGGGTGGGGATCGAACCCACGCCCCTAACGATGCGTCAATTGTTAGCGACCATCTAACCACCTGCACTTGATGTCAATAGCATGGAACACAATTAATATATATAAAACAAACAGAATGAATTTGAACGTCAATGAAAACACGCGCCCATATTTGAAAAGACGAATGACATGGTGACACGTCCCTTCTTCTTCCTCAGACCGTTGTGTTAGGTCCCTCACCTTTACCCACAGACAAACGGCCATCACTATATGACCTGCACACACATAAACCTCATACAAGCAGTGAAAAGCAAAAGCGAACCGACGAATGAGTTCGTCTACCTCTCACGAACTCATGTATACCTGCAATTGGGGTCAATTCGTCTTATATCATAAAACCCTAATTTAAGAACTCTAAACCTAACAATGGCAAATTACAATATAAGCACGCAAAGACCTAATTAACTGCCCAGAAACATTCATAACTTTATGCTAAACACGAATATATACACAAAACTCATTTATGATGCACCAACAGATGTAATCGAGAGGAAAGAAATTTGCGCAAACCGTGAGTATATATGTGATATTCTGAAGGCCTGGAACGTTTGTGATGGTTGGGACGGCTTCCACACTGATTCAAGAGCGCGTGAGATCCTTTAAAAGTCTCTTAATCCCTTCCAATTTCCCAAACCGATTTCCACCTTTCTTGAGATTTTTTGAGCTTTTCACGTGTTGTATAGGGCTGCCAAAACCTCCTTATGATCTGATCATGTTGAGTACTTATAGCACAATGATTTAGGTCAACAATATTGAACTAAATCTCTTCAAATCTTGAAATCACAATTTGGTTTAATCTTGATTTTGTAAGCTTTCCAAATATGGCCAATTTTGCATATTTCTCACCAATCTCAATCTCCACGAATTTGGCTCAAAAATATGATTTTTGGATGATTGGGAATAATTAGAAATCAACCCTAAATCATATCTTCCATATTTTGATTTATTTGATTTAAATTACATTTTTAATGAATAAAAATTCAATAAAAAATATAATAAAATCATAAAGGGCGTGGGAAAGGTTCTATGGGCCCTTAGTACTCTTTGGAACAAGTTTGCGTCATAAAAATATGGGCCTATTTGGAAAAGTTTCAAGTTTAGTGCTTATTTGCTTCACATTTTTCACTCAATTTCGTCCATCTTGACAAGGCATATCTCACTCAATTTTTGAGGTATGAAAGTGTTCTAGGACTTTTTAGAAACCTTAGAGAGTCCTCTAAACAGTGTCTTTGGTCTCATATCAAAATTATTTTCCATGCTCATTTTATATCCTTTTGAAAAAATTGTCTTTTTGTTGACTTTTGAAAAGGACCTATAATGTTTTGGTCCATATCTCTCAAATGAAGCATTTTTAGACTTGGCATGTGAGAGACAATTTTGTATAGAATCCAATTTCCTTCAAGATGAGCTTTGGATGGAAAATTTCTGATGTTCCATGTGAGAGTTATGGCTGGTCAAAGTTCAGTTGACTTTTCCTATACAAAACCCTAATTTAGAAACTTTTTGATTTGTTTATTTTTGATCTTTCCTTGATGAACCATGATCAATTATTGATCAAATGGTGAATGATACTTCAATATGAGGATCTTGACAAAAAAACAGGAGTCTTGACTTTACTTTGACTACAGTTGACTTTTAGGTTAACTTAGTCGACTGTTGACTTTTTGAACAAATGAGTGGCCAATCTTTTGAATTGAGACTTGATACTTGTTATAGAGATAGTGTGAGATATATTGAGCCATATGAGATTCCTTGGAGCCATTGATTCACTGATTTTCCTATGAGCAGACCAAACCCTAGTTTCAGAGCCTTGCATAGGAGAGCGTGTCCTAGAGCTTTATGTACTGATTTGACTTTGTATAAGAGAACTAGTATGGGCAAATTTTGGGGTATGACAATAGTACTGCGCAATGCAAAGTGTTTTCTTTCATGGATGGTTTCTCAGGTTATAATCAGATCAAGATGGCACCCGAAGACATGGAGAAGACAACCTTTACTACACCTTGGGGCATCTTCTGTTACAAAGTCATGCCGTTTGGGTTGAAGAATGCAGGGGCAACGTACCAACGTGTAATGGTAGCTCTGTTCCATGATATGATTCACAAAGAAATAGAGGTCTATGTTGATGATATGATTGCGAAGTCCAACACTGAAGAAGAACATCTGGTCCATTTGCAGAAGTTGTTTGATAGGTTGAAGAAATACAAGCTGAGACTAAATCCGAACAAGTGTACTTTCGACGCAAGGTCTGGTAAGCTACTGGGTTTCGTTGTCAGTAGTAAAGGTATTGAAGTCGATCCTGCAAAGGTAAAAGCTATACAAGAGATGCCTGCTCAACGAAACAAGAAAGAAGTTAGAGGATTCCTGGGACGCCTGAACTACATTGCTAGATTTATTTCCCATATGACCGCTACTTGTGAACCAATCTTCAAACTATTGAGGAAAGATCAGGTAGTAAAGTGGAATGACCAATGTCAAGAAGCCTTTGACAAAATCAAGAAATACCTGCAAGAACCTTCGATCATGATACCACCTCCTGAAGGAAGACCTCTAATTATGTACTTAACAGTGTTAGAGAACTCGATGGGGTGCGTACTGGGGCAACATGACGAGTCTGGTCGAAAAGACCATGCAATATACTACCTTAGCAAAAATTTTACCGACTGTGAAACAAGATACTCACTGCTCGAGAAAACTTGCTGTGCTTTGGCATGGGCTGCTCGCCGACTGAGACAGTATATGTTGAACCATACCACTTTGTTGATTTCTAGAAAGGATCCTATCAAGTACGTGTTCGAAAAACCCGCTCTCTCTGGACGAATAGCAAGATGGAAAATGATATTAACAAAGTATGACATCCAATACACAACACAGAAAGCAATCAAAGGAAGTGTAGTGGCAGATCATTTGGCTCAACAAGCTGTGGACGACTATCAATCCATGAGTTTTGAATTCCCAGATGAAGATGTTATGCTTGCTACTGATTATGAACAAACTGGCCCGGATGAAGGACCTGAACCAGGATCCCGATGGACTATGGTTTTTGATGGAGCTTCGAATGCACTTGGTAATGGTATTGGCGCTGTAATTATCTCTCCCGCAGGTGGACACACCCCGTTCACAGCAAGACTATGTTTCGACTGTACCAACAATATGGCTGAGTATGAAGCATGTATCTTGGGACTCAGAGCTGCTATCAACTTAAGAATCAAGTTCTTGGAAGTATATGGGGATTCAGCCCTAGTAATTAGTCAGATCAAAGGAGAATGGGACACGAAGCATCCTAATCTCATGCCTTACAAAGATTTGGTGCTATCTTTGATCCCACACTTCGAGGAGATTACGTTTGAACATATCCTGCGAGAAGAGAATCAATTGGCAGACGCCCTAGCTACTATGTCATCCATGTTCAAGGTCAGATGGGACAATGAGGCTCATATAGTTATTATTGAAAGACATGACGAACCGGCATACTGCTACGAGATAGTTACTGACGAGGTCGAAGAAAAACCATGGTTTCATGAAGTAAAAAGATACCTCGAGAATCAAGAGTATCCTAAAGGGGCATCTATTAATGACAAGAAATTCTTAAGAAGGTTTGCATCCAAGTTCTTTCTGAGCAATGGAACCTTATACAAGCGTAATCATGATTCAACCTTACTTCATTCTAGCGGACACACTATGGCTAAAAAGATTCTGAGAGCAGGTTACTACTGGTCCACTATGGAAACTGACTGTCACCAACATTCCAGAACTTGTCACAAATGCCAGATATACGCCGACAGAGTACACGTACCTCCGGTTCCTCTAAATGTTTTGACTGCTCCTTGGCCTTTTGCAATATGGGGCATTGATATGATCGTAGAAATTAAACCTACCGCTTCCAATGGACACCGTTTCATCCTCGTGGCCATTGATTACTTCACCAAGTGGGTAGAAGCTGCTTCGTTCGCCTCCGTTACCAAGAATGTGGTAGCCCGATTCATAAAGCACAACCTTATTTATCGATATGGCATCCCCGAAAGGATTATCACGGACAATGGTACCAATTTGAATAACAAGATGATTACTGAGCTCTGCACGCAGTTCAATATCAAGCATCACAATTCTTCTCCATATAAACCAAAGATGAATGGCACTGTGGAGGCCGCCAACAAGAACATAAAGAAGATTGTACAGAAAATGACTGTGACTTACAAGGATTGGCATGAGATGTTACCTTTTGCTCTTCATGGTTACCGTACCTCCGCACGTACATCAACTGGGGCAACCCCGTTCTCATTAGTCTATGGTACGGAAGCTGTGTTCCCGATTGAAGTTCAGATTCCGTCCTTGAGGATCATGAAAGAGGCAGAGTTAGACAAAGACGAATGGATTCAAACTCAACTGGATCAGATAAACCTGATTGACGAAAAGAGGCTTGCGGCAGTTTGTCATGGACAATTGTATCAGAAGCGTATGATCAAGGCATTTCACAAAAGAGTCAAACAACAAGCATACCAGACTGGTGACTTGGTCATAAAGAGAATTATTCTACCACAAGGTGATCCTAGGGGCAAGTGGACGCCCACATATGAGGGACCATTTGTGATCAAGAAAATATTCTCTAGAGGAGCAATGATACTCACTTCTATAGATGGCGAAGACTTTCCGCATCCCGTGAACGCTGACATAGTCAAAAAATACTACGCATAAATAAGACCCGCTAGGTCGACGTACCTAGGCAAAAGTAAGGGCATCCCGGCGAACCAAAAGGGTTCGGGCAAAAGTTAGGGATATATATATATGTACACCCGGCAAGTTGAAAACCCGAAAGGGCGACTTGGGCAAAAAGGGTATCCTGGTAGGCTGAAAACCTAAAAGGGCGGCCTAGGCAAAAGTTAAGGATTAAAGCGTACAACCATGTCTCGTCCAGATCATCCATCATTCAATTCCATCAACAATGACAAAGTTCAAAGGGCTCAGATCGATTCAATCGTCTTTCTCCAACAAGCAAGGGATGAGATGCTCGAAGACATATTATCAATAGCAGAATTGAAACTCAATAGGATTGTTTCCACATAGCTATTTTTCTTTTGCTTTATTATGTACCTTTTCAAAAACACACAATATATTCTTTACTTTTCCTATTCATGGCTTTCTTAATACAAGTTATTTTCTCTATTTCGAGTTTTTCCTTTTCTTTTTTCGAATACGCAAACGTCCAATGATAATTTTGAATGAACATATGCATATGAACATGATTATCGTTTATCTTTTCTTTCGCAAAAACATCTATTAGTTCATTAGATAGGAAAGGCGAAGAGACAATGTCTAAAGTAATCCAGAAGCCCTCCTTCAAGGTCAACAATCTGAAGGAATCCCCACAGAGCACTCATTAAGAAGATATCTTCAAATACTCTCAAAAAAAGACACAGTTCCCCAACAGAGTTTCTCCGATATCTCTCATCCCCAATCAGGGTACATCAAGTTACTGATCATCCCCCAAGCAAAAATCATAAATCCCCAGTCGAGTATTTCCAAGACAAGATCGACAACAGAAAAATCTATCCTCTCAATCAAGATGTTCCAAGAAGCACAAGTCAATATCATACATCATAAATCATAAACATATTCATACATCGCATACATTACTTCATATGCACGTCCTTCATTTATTTTGAGGAGCACGTAACTCACCCATCATAACATTGCATAAAAAAATGACAATACTTGACAGGTACATTACAAAGATTCAAATCTTATTCAAAGCAAAGCCTAACGCACGGCCTTCCAGACATCTAAGGATGCAATTGGAGCAGTCTAACGCACGACCTATCCTTCAACCTAACGCACGGTTTTCCAGACATCTGAGGATGCAATGTGGACCAGTCTAACGCACGACTTATCCTTCAACCTAACGCACGGTTTTTCAGACATCTATGGATGCAACTTGAATTAGTCTAACGCACGACTTATTCTTCAACCTAACACACGGTCTTCCAGACATCTACGGATGCAACTTAAATTAGTCTAACGCACGAATCATTCTTCAACCTAACGCATGGTTTTCCAGACATCTACGGATGTAAAAGGAATTAGTCTAACGCACGACTTATTCTTCGAACTGACGCACGGTCTTCCAGACATATACGGATGTAATTCGGATCTGATCTAACGTTCGACACATCCTCCAGCCTAACACACGGTTTTCCAAACATCACATGCTGATGCAAACTAAACTCAGTCTAACGCATGACTCAATCTATTCTTCAGAAATGGTCTCACGTACGACGTATTCTGGTTCTCAATTCTATCAAGCTCGATGGCATCTTCAAGCCCATCCCCGACGAAGGCAAATTTCTTGGTATTCTAGTGTTCAATCATCTTCCACCTTCAGATTCCGACTGGCATACAAAACATTCTACATCTTCAGGTTTAATAAAATTGAACAGGGGCAGCTGTCATACCCCAAAATTTTCCCATACTATTTCTCCTATTCAAATTTAAAATCAAAGTACAAAGCTCCAAGACACACCCTCCTAAACAAGGCTCATAAATTAGGGTTTTGTTGTTCTAAAGGAAAATCAATGAACCAAAGGCTCCAAGGCATTTCATATGGTCTATGATGTCTTAAATTACCTCCATGACAAGTTTCAGGTCTCAATTCAAAAGATTGATCATTCCATGGTTCAGAAAGTCAATAGTCGACTGGGTTGACCTAAAAGTCAACTGTGGTCAAAGTATAGTCAAAACTCCTGATTTTTTTTCAAGATCCTCATATTGAAGTATAATTCACTATTTGATCAATAATTGATCATGGTTCATCAAGGAAAGATCATATATCAACAATTCCAAAAGTTTCTAAAGTAGGGTTTGTATAGGAGAAAATCAACTGAACTTTGACCAGCCATAACTCCTACATGGAACATCATAAATTTTCCATCCAAAGCTCCTTTTGAAGGAAATTGAATTCTCTACAATTTTGTCTCTCACATGCCAAGTCTAAAAATGCTTCATTTGAGAGATATGGACCAAAACATTATGGGTCCTTTTCAAAAGTCAACCAAAAGTCATTTTTTTCAAAAGGATACACAAGGAGCATGGAAAATTATTTTGGCATGAGACCAAAGACATTTGTTAGAGGACTCCTTAAGGTTTCTAAAAAGTCCAAGAACTTGAAAAAATATTAAAATATAAGGAAATGGCAAGGTGTACAAGTTCACTGATTTTCAAGGGTGTGCATGAAGGAAAAAGGTCCAAAATCCCAAACATTTTCAAATGAGCCCATATTCTTTTTATCCAAACCTTATCCTAAGCCCACCAACGCCCCAAAAACATATCTTTCAATTTTATATTATTTTTATTAATTATTTTATGATTTTTATACATTTAAATCATGATTTAATTACATAAAATAACTAATTAAATAAAGATATGATTTTGCTTGGTTTTTAAGCCAGATATCAATCAAATATCCTCATTAAAACATACAAATTTCGTTCCCATAGCTTGAGGTTCAAGAAAATCAATCAAGGCCATGTTTAGAAACTTAAAAAATCACATTCCAATCAAATCTCCATTGATTGATTTAGCAAGATTTTTTTCTGTTTCTATCAACCCTAATCCATCCAATATAAATACCAAACACATTCAGATGCAAGGACACGAATTTGGCAGCCTTCAGAAACCCTAGTCATACTTGAAAATTCTTCAAGAAAAATCAAAGTGCAAACTAAAGGTACACGCGAATTCAAGAAGTTTTAAGAATCCCTACACGTTCCAGGAGTACCAGTGGACGATTCTAGATCGCTTGCCAAGGCTAGAACGCTTAGAATCACGCATAATCCATCACAGTTTGCTCATTCTTTCATACTCTCGTTTTCCATGAGTCATGCATCATAATTGGTTTTTGTCTGCGTATTTGTGTTTTTTATGATGTCATGATGAATCCTGGACATTTAATTGTATTTTGGTGACGATATGAGGGAATCACCATGCTAGAGGTGTGTTCGTGAGGTCAATACGAGCACGAATATGGCTTTCTTTTTTAT
Source organism: Vicia villosa (assembly GCF_029867415.1). Classification (NCBI taxonomy): domain Eukaryota; kingdom Viridiplantae; phylum Streptophyta; class Magnoliopsida; order Fabales; family Fabaceae; genus Vicia; species Vicia villosa. Next base: position 69,702,062 of record NC_081184.1, on the reverse strand, counting down.
TTGTGATGCGTGTAGAGGTTTATAGCATTTGGCAGGTGTAGAAGGTTCGTGTTTTTAACAGCGCTTGTGTAAAAAGCGCTGTAAAAGAAGCTGTCTGAAATTCTCAAGGAAGGAGATGATTACGTGGCCCTTCCTGATTAGCCAGCCACGCGCACGCAGGAAATCTGAATGGAGATGGATCCTGTGTGCCTCTTTTTCACGCGTATGATGCACCTTAAGCCTATCAACCGTCATATCGCTTCCCAGACTCATCCAACACACCTGAGCATGCAGGTCCATCATACTCCTCACGCATGCGCCACATCTGATTAAAAGTTAAGTTTTTCTTAATTTTTTTGTATTTTTTAATTACATAACTTATATTTTCATTTAAATATATATTTGTTTTTTTTCTTTTTTATATATTCTTTTCTTTTAATAAACCTTTTATTAAAATTCTTTTTTTTTAAAAAAAATAATAATAACCAAATTATATTGATTATATTTATTTTATTTATTTATTTTATTTTGTCTTAATTATTTTGTTAAATTAGTTTATTTATTTAAATACCTTTATAAAATCATATTTATTTTATTAACAAAAAAAATTATGAGATTGTTCTTGTCCGATTATATTATTTTCTTTTCATCGATTTAATTAATTAGGTTGCGAAACCAATAATTAATTAAATCGATCATTTATTTTAATTTGCGCCCGATTTAAGATTTACAAGAATTAGCCATACACTGAAAAATATTTTCTTTGTGCATTTTTTCAGGGTTAGCAACAGGGTTTATTTCGATCATGCGCCATGCCCATTAGGAAGCTAAGTCTTGATTTTACCCTTATTTAAATATTTGTTATTTTACCCATTTTTAGGGTTTACCTTCAAATACAATGAACTCCGCCTAGACTCACGTCTTTTTCTGCCTGCCTTTATTTTTGCCCATTTTTCAGGGTTAAACATGAAGCTACCCCTAGACTGCCAACCATATCAGATCAAATCAAAAGCTAAGTCTTTTCCATGTTTTTATTTTCTTTTTGTCTTTTTTTATTTAATTAGGGTTAGCCTTGATTGTCAGTGAATTGATAATGCACTCACTTCTTCTGTTTGCTTTCTATTTTTCCCACCTTTTCAGGGTTTACCAACCGCTAAAGCTCAAATAGTCGGTAACCCTAAACTCTTATCTCTCTTATTTTTCTGCCTTAATTATTACTTATGCCAAACCCTATTGTACTATGAATCCGCTGGTTTCTTTTTCCCCTTCCCCATATTATTGTGTGGTTAGTAATCCTAGGGAGTGCAAGCCTTTTAATCAACTTAGAATAATTAATTATAAGATAATTTCTGAATTGAATCACGTGATTGTTGCACCCACGCACACTTTTTGGTAACCCCTCTTGCTGCCTATTGCATGTTGCCTTGTTGCCTTGTGTTTTTTGCAGAATAGCCATGTCCCTCGAATACGAGGATACCTCAGCCATGTTGCCTCGATCAATGCAAAGATCATAAGTCCCTAATGATGCTGCCTTTGATACACTAATATGATCTCGTCCCTCGGAAGTTGCCTACGAAAGGCTGAGGTATCCTCTGGTTGCCTAAACGATAGGCTGTTATGATCCTTCCCTTAGACTACCTGCCTCTCTATGGCATGGGACAGTCTTATGGCGAACGATATTGCCACGACCCTTCAACCTCCAAATCAAAGGACTTCCTTGCCCTCCTATGGCAGGGATAGCCCTGAAAGGCTAAAAATAACATTTTTCATCTAACCAGGTAATTGCTCCTAATTGCCTTGCTCTAAAAAATCTTTTTCTACACTTTTTTCATAAACCTTCATTATGGCTACGCTCATTTACGAGCTAAAGTCCGTATTCTCTTCTTCTACATTTCTTTCAAAAAGAGCAAAGCAATTAAGAGCCCGTGGAAAACCATGGATGCAAAGGGTGCCTTACACCTTCCCTTCGCATAATTACCCCCCGAACTCAGTTTTTATTTAAAAGGTTTTTCCTGTTCTTTTAGCCTTTCTGATATTTGGATAAAATAAAAGTCGGTGGCGACTCTTGCTTAACCGCGACATTTCGATAAAAAGTCAGTTCACCGTATTACAACGGCACTAAGAAAGGATTCACGGATCAAAAGATACGTCATTTTAAAGTTTTAGAAAAATTCTCGTTCAGCAAGGTTCGCTCAGCGACGCAAGGCAGAAGCGAATTCCTTCAGACCTCCGCTCAGCGGACCTCTAGCGATGTCAAACAGAAGCGAACTACGTTGGGACCTCCGCTCAGCGGACCCCCTCCGCTCAGCGGACCTGCGATTTCACATTCTTTTCACCCAAAAACGATTCCAGACATCATATACAGGCATACAAACATCATACATTCAATCATACACCACAAAACATCATTTAAACTCATTATTAACCAAATAGTTCACACAATTTTCATCAATTCAATCCAAATTATAACACCCTAACCTAACAATCCCAATGTCTAATTGAATCAAACCATACATCAATCTACCTATTACCTAAGACCACATAAGAGATACTAAAAGGAAGAGTCCCCCCTTACCTTAGGTTTGATCTTCGGTCTTCCCTTTTCCAAAGCTCTTCAGTTATTTTCACGTTCTTTCTCTTCTCCCAATTGTTGTAACCCTCCTCTTCCACAATTTCCTTCTATTTTATGAGAAATAGAATAACTTTGGTTAATGGGCCTAACAAGTTAACACCTCCCTTTCTCACTAACCACAACACAGCCCAATAACTATTTTCCAATATTTCTTAATATTCCTCATAAAATCAATTATTTCAATTAAATAATTTTCGTACTTAAATTAAATAATTAGGAATAACTTTCGGGGTGTTACACAGTTTGTCAATAATAAAAGAAATTCGAATTGTTCTTATAAATACATACCTTTAGTGATGATCTTATGAGCAATCTTTTGAAGTTCGTGACTTTGGGTTTCTACGGACCTTTCAACTACCATTTGATACTTCACGTAGCTGCTAAAATCATTCTTCTGTTCTCCAGCTTCTTCAATGTCATACTTGTTTTTTCAGAGCCTCTTAAACATATTTTGAAGTATCGCAGTTACTGTAATAGTCATACATATTTGCGATTCCATTCAGAATGTTATAATCATTCTTTCTATAAGGTGATTTCTTTCCTAGGCTGTAAATTCTTCGCTTTAATCTGTGCTATAGATTCAACTTCAACACTATTACGTGTTCCTTTTGAATCCTCAGATTTCTTGCCGTTAGTTTGTTCGGTTGATCCAAAAGGAGCAACAAAATGCCGTCGGTCAAAATGTTAGCTATCTTTTACAACATTAAGAAGAAAATCATCATTTGTTGCCAACATTTGAAGTGACATCTCTCAAACATAAATGATTTATCAAAGAAAGTATCCGCAGAAGTACCAATAATTTCTTTAGTAGCCATGGCAATTCGAAACGTCTTATGTAACACCCGTATATTTTAATTTTTAATTTAAATGGAAATTTAATTTATAATTAGAATTATTGGTGGTTTGTGGGATTTAATTGGAAGAAAGATGGTTTATAGTGTTGGGCCAAGTGTGGTATTAGTAAAGAGGGGGTGCTATGTTAGTAAAGCCCTTTACTAATTAAAATGTTATTTTTCATAAAAATAAGGAAAATTGGGAGAAAGGAAAAAGGAACGTGAAAAGCAGAACAGAGGAGATGAGGGATTGGAAAGCTAGTACGTGAAGAGGAGCAATGGGGGGGGGGGGGAGACCAATCAAGAATCTTTGGCTAAGGTAAGGGGGGACTCTTCCGGTTAATATCTTTTATCGTATTATAGATAATAGGACTGATTTAGATGCATTGTTTGTGTCAATTGATTATATGACGGATTGGGGTTTTGGGATGATTTTGAGGGGAATTGTATGATTTGATGAATTGTATGATTATATGATTGTTATGATGATTAAATGATCCTCTTTGTGTGTTATATTTGTGTTATAACATGTATGTGGCTGATATGGTGGTATTTGAGGTTCATGACATAACTTGGTTTGGTTTTTGGGAATTTTGGGGTAAATCCCGTAATGCTGTAAAATGCGATGAAGGCTCTGACTTTTGCCAGTTCGCACCGCGAAGGTAGGTGCGCGCCACGAAGGTGTAGTGATCTTCTCGTTCCGCGCCGCGAACCTTTGTTTGCGCTGCGAAGGCGTGTTTCTATTCGTTACGCGCTGCGGACTGGGTGTGGCGCCGCGTGCTGTAGCGATAATTGTTTTCTGGTAAAAAGTTAAAGACGTGTAACTTTCAAACCGTAAGTCCGTTTTAGACGCCGTTTTGGACGTTGTTCCTTAAATTGAATGCTCTACCATATGAAATAAATAAAACAACAATAACTTGATTTTATTTTGAAAAGTATCATTTTCTCAAATGTGGTTTATTCTAGTTTTGCATAGTGATGAGGTGCAATGATTGTCGTTTGCATAATTGAATATGTGCAATGATGTGTGCTGTGACAATGTGGTTGCTTCTGCTTGTTATGCAAATGGATGTTGTTCATGGTAAATATGGTTATCATGTGTTTTGATGAATGATGATGTAAATGCTCTGTTGTTGTTGGGTTGATTTGTTGTACTTGGTACACGATTGCGAGAGGCGCTATTATTGTTGTACTATGTGGTGGTTTATGCATACAGGCACATTAATGAATGATTTACCTGTCATGATGTTGTGGTTGTAATTGGTGTTTATTATACATATATTGTTGGTGTAAAATATGTATTTTATTATGGTTGAGAAATAGCATAACTGTGTGTGGCTATTTATTTTGTGGTGGTTGATGATTATGACATTTGGTTGTTTAATGTTGATGATGAGAATGTTATGGTTGATACATGCATTTCATAATCATTATGTGGCTGATCCTTGACGATGGTGGATCAGTGGTAGCTAATTCCCATTGTGTGGAATTAGTGAGTGGGTGTTGTCGTATCCTTGACGATGGTGGATCGGTGAGATGGGTTATCCTAGATTTTGGTACCACATGCATATAGTTGCATTTGCATTAGGCTACTTGTGTTATTATAACATGAATGGAAGATTGTCCAATGTTATAATATGTGATGATTGTATAATGGTTATGATTTGTTTGGATGAATTATGGTGTTGTCTCTTGGTAATGTATTCTATTTGTTGTTGTGTGTTGATGAGTACTTCCTGACAATCTGAATATAAGGAAATTGGATGAATAATGTGACTATGATGTGTTATTGTTTATAATTCGATAACATTTGTTAATTGTGAATGAGACTCACCCTTACTGTTGATATTTTCAGATTGAGGATAACGGCTTTTGGCTCGGTGAGGATTAGCTCATGAGCCAGTTCGTTTAGTATAGCGTCGGTGTCATGCTCTGATATTGTAACACTGGGGAAACGATAGCTTAGAGTTTATGATGATACTCTATCGTGTTGTTATTGTATTAATTCTGTGAGATATTGCATAGATGATGTTATGCTTATCCGTATGGTGAATTTCCGCTGTGTTAACATGAGATGTTTATGTATTATGATGAATTGTTCCTTAGTGAAAGCATGACAATGAATTTATGATAAATTTGTTTTAATTGGAATCGTGGCACCCTTGTTTTCATGTTTTACTCTGAATTATTTTATTAATTTCCGCGGGGTTTAGAAGGGTGTTACAATAGTGGTATCAGAGCAGGTCGGTCCGTCCGGCCAATTGTTGAGTCAGTTGAGTTGCGCGACAGTTGTATATTGTCGGCATTTTATTCCTTGGTACGCGACATGTGAGTGAATCACTGTCGGTACTTGGTTGTTTGTTGCAGGTGTTGGATTGAAACAAGTGGGGGAGAAGCTTCGCTTCTCGGTTATGTTTCAGTTGTAAGAAGATTGATTTAGTAGGCTGTTGTTGGCAACAGTGCGAGCGTTGTTGGAGTTTGTTGTTTCCCGAATTGAAGGTGACTTGGAATTAAGATTTGACTGGTAATTGAGTTGGAACATCTTGAAGGAAGATGATTAGAGGTAATTGACAGTTATTGTAAGAGGAGGAAATTGGAAAGTTGCGATGTGTCAGCTCTACTGGTGTACTGCGAAGATGTCAGTTGAGTAGCATTACGTCTCGGACGAGATTCAGCTGCAAGTTTGCAAAGAGGATTGCTGTCGTAATGTTCCAGAAATCGCACTTCGGCGATAGGATGTGTTGCTCAAGTCATAAGAATGTTTGGAAGTGAAGAGATACGATAAGGGGCTGTTTGGAATGTGATAGAGTTGAAGAAAATGAGTTTCTGAGTGAGATTTTCGTAAGCAAAACGCAGGAAAATTGTTGAATAGCTACAGAACTTCGAAAATTCATAACTGGAGTTCTGGACATCCGAATTGAGTTCCGTTTGAAGCGTCGGAAAGCTAACGAGATGAAATTTGTTATAAAAATGGTTGCAGCAGCTGTAACATAATTAATTGTGACAGGATGACGTTGGAAGGATGCGAAGTTGCGGTTACTCTTGTTCTTATAACTAGACTTGTTTATTGGTACTGCACGGGATGTCAGTGTCAGTGTTGAACGGATTGAAGGAATAATTAGAAGGTTTGTTGAGAAGTAATTTTAAGAATTGAATTTACCAATTGAGGAGTTTTGGATATATCATATAGAGAGTCGTTGCATGATGTCAGTGTTGCATTTTTCGGGCAATGACCGGAAAATTCATATCATGAGTTCCGAGTGTCGGATTAATGTGCCGTTTGAACCTACGAAGAGGAGAGATTATGTTATACCTTATGGGAGGGTTATAAATACAGTAGGTTGATCCTTTGAGGAGATAGTCTGAAGTCGGTTAAGGAAGACTTTGTTGAGATGTCGAGTGGGATGATATTTGGGCACGAAAGATGTCATGGAATTTGGATTAAAACCACGAGTTATGAATGTTGTCTTGGTCGTGCAGGTTAATTGTATGGTTCAAAATTAGAAGTGTTTAGTGATCATAAGAGTTGAAGTACCTCTTTAATCAGAAAGGGCTTAATATGAGGCAGTAGAGATGATTAGAGTATATTTTTTTTTAGGATTAGGATTTTGGTTTGAATTACCATCCTGGTAAGGAAAATGTTGTGCTATTGTGTTGCGTAGGAAGTCTTTAAATATGTCGGTGCTAATGATGAATGAGTTGGATTTAATTGGACAATTTTGAGACTTGAGTTGGTATGTGAAGGCACTCCTAATAGTGTTAGATTGAGTATGCTAAGAGATGACTAGTGGTATTCTTGACGAGATTAGAGAAGGTCAGAAAGCTGATGTTGAGTTGATCGATAGGTTGACTTTGAATTACCAAAGTAAAGGCGGTGAATTCAGAATCGACGAAAACGATGTAATGAGGTTGAGTGATTGGATTTGTGTAACTGATGTTTTGAGCTTCAGAAGGATATTCTAGAAGGACACCGTAGTGAATTATTGGACTATGACGATGTTAATGAGTTTGGGTGCAAACTCGGAAAGGGACACTATTATGTAGTAACGACGTTTTATGCTTAAATATGATTTTCAACTAATATTGACAAATTTAGGACTTGATCACCCTAAATCTCTTGTTGGTAGTAGATGGAATCATATAGAAGAGATAAGCTTGTTTTGTTACCTTAATAGTTTATGATGTGATGAATACTAAGCCGTGAGAATAATCACTCACTATGTTGTGTGAACTTATGAAGAAGTGAATATGAAAGAGTGCAACATGGTGGATGATGACTTAAGACGGGTAATCAGAGTCGCGCAGCGAAAGTGTGATGTGGAGTAGTGTTATGAGTACTACTCGCGGGAAGTAAGGAATTAATATGTCGAAAGCCTACATAGAGAATATGTCTTGATCTATATGTTGGATTTAGAATCCAGTGGATGTAAGGATGTCGTGTCGAAGAATTATAACTCTTTTGAATAATTTCCGAGATGATGAATATGTTATTACGGTTGTACGTAGTTAACGAGTATGTATTCGGCGAAATTAAAACGAAGAGTTGATGCTATATGACGTTGTAATAATTTTGTGTTGTTGTTAAGGGGTTATTGTAGATTCTAGATATAATGAGGAATTATACTCTATGAAGGGAGGAAATGATTTAATTCTTAGAAAAGAGCGAAACTCAATTTGAGTTGTTTTGTAAGAAATGGCGTATTGAGGCTGGTGAGCGTGATTATAATTACTTGTGTGCACTCGTTCCGATGGCCGGAATGTTTAATGGATGTAGTAACTCAGGAATTTGTTTTTGAGTGCGAGTAAGTATTACTGAGTGGTAAATTGGTACCATGAATGATGAAGAATGATTCTTGGACGAATGAGTAAAGAGAGTCGGAATCGGGTGAAACTCAGAAATCTATTTGGTATAGATGATTGTGATGAGTAATCAGAGTAGTGCAGAAAAAACGGAATGTAAAGTGTTGGATAATCGATGGCTTGACTTAAGAGGAGTCAGATAATTGGAATTTAATGGTATAGGGATATGAGTATTGAGTTTCTTGAAGGAAGCGGTTGGTGAAAAGTGTAAGTATTATTTTATCGCTCAGATGGAAGAGTATGTCTGAGGTTGGTATGTTGGTAGATGGTATGCATTACTGCAGTGTTGATCAGTGTGATCATACTATAGATTGTGTAATTGTATTACTCGGCTGTTGAGCGTATTGTATAGGTTGTACCTCAATGTTCTGTTGTTGTTAACCTTTTGGAGTTATAGCGAGTGGTATACTTTTGGATAGTCAAATGCGACGTAAGAACTGGGATTTGAATGTATGAAACATGTTTCCTGTTGGTTATGTCAGATGGATTTTGAGGATTGACCGATGGTAATGTTAATTGGGAGCTGGAGAGTCAGGTGGAGGACTCTTATACGAGCTGGTTACTTGAGGTATGTTTTCGAGGACGAAAACTCTTTTAGTGGGGGAGAGTTGTAACACCCGTATATTTTAATTTTTAATTTAAATGGAAATTTAATTTATAATTAGAATTATTGGTGGTTTGTGGGATTTAATTGGAAGAAAGATGGTTTATAGTGTTGGGCCGAGTGTGGTATTAGTTAAGAGGGGGTGCTATGTTAGTAAAGCCCTTTACTAATTAAAATGTTATTTTTCATAAAAATAAGGAAAATTGAGAGAAAGGAAAAAGGAACGTGAAAAGCAGAACAGAGGAGATGAGGGATTGGAAAGCTAGTACGTGAAGAGGAGCAATGGAGGGGGAGACCAATCAAGAATCTTTGGCTAAGGTAAAGGGGGACTCTTCCGGTTAATATCTTTTATCGTATTATAGATAATAGGACTGATTTAGATGCATTGTTTGTGTCAATTGATTATATGACGGATTGGGGTTTTGGGATGATTTTGAGGGGAATTGTATGATTTGATGAATTGTATGATTATATGATTGTTATGATGATTAAATGATCCTCTTTGTGTGTTATATTTGTGTTATAACATGAATGTGGCTGATATGGTGGTATTTGAGGTTCATGACATAACTTGGTTTGATTTTTGGGAATTTTGGGGTAAATCCCGTAATGCTGTAAAATGCGATGAAGACTCTGACTTTTGCCAGTTCGCGCCGCGAAGGCGTAGTGATCTTCTCGTTCCGCGCCGCGAACCTTTGTTTGCGCCGCGAAGGCGTGTTTCTATTCGTTACGCGCTGCGGACTGGGTGTGGCGCCGCGTGCTGTAGCGATAATTGTTTTCTTGTAAAAAGTTAAAGATGTGTAACTTTCAAACCGTAAGTCCGTTTTAGACGCCGTTTTGGACGTTGTTCCTTAAATTGAATGCTCTACCATATGAAATAAATAAAACAACAATAACTTGATTTTATTTTGAAAAGTATCATTTTCTCAAATGTGGTTTATTCTAGTTTTGCATAGTGATGAGGTGCAATGATTGTCGTTTGCATAATTGAATATGTGCAATGATGTGTGCTGTGATAATGTGGTTCCTTCTACTTGTTATGCAAATGGATGTTGTTCATGGTAAATATGGTTATCATGTGTTTTGATGAATGATGATGTAAATGCTCTGTTGTTGTTGGGTTGATTTGTTGTACTTGGTACACGATTGCGAGAGGCGCTATTATTGTTGTAGTATGTGGTAGTTTATGCATACATGCACATTAATGAATGATTTACCTGTCATGATGTTGTGGTTGTAATTGGTGTTTATTATACATATATTGTTGGTGTAAAATATGTATTTTATTATGGTTGAGAAATAGCATAACTGTGTGTGGCTGTTTATTTTGTGGTGGTTGATGATTATGACATTTGGTTGTTTAATGTTGATGATGAGCATGTTATGGTTGATACATGCATTTCATAATCATTATGTGGCTGATCCTTGACGATGGTGGATCAGTGGTAGCTAATTCCCATTGTGTGGAATTAGTGAGTGGGTGTTGCCGTATCCTTGACGATGGTGGATCGGTGAGATGGGTTATCCCAGATTTTGGTACCACATGCATATAGTTGCATTTGCATTAGGCTACTTGTGTTATTATAACTGAAGGATAGAAAAACACTTAGAAAGGGGGGGTTTGAATAAGTGTAGCTTTAAAAACTTGACAGATAAAAATAAATTGCACAGTTATTTTTATCCTGGTTCGTTGTTAACTAAACTACTCCAGTCCACCCCCGCAGAGATGATTTACCTCAACTGAGGATTTAATCCACTAATCGCACGGATTACAATGGTTTTCCACTTAGTCCGCAACTAAGTCTTCCAGAGTCTTCTGATCACACACTGATCACTCCAGGAACAACTGCTTAGATACCCTCTAAGACTTTTCTAGAGTCTACTGATCAACACGATCACTCTAGTTACAATCTGCTTAGTTCACTCCTAAGACTTCCTAGAGTATTCTGATCAACACGATCACTCTAGTTACTTACAACTTAATGTAATTCTAAGAGTATTACAAATGCTTCTTAAAAGCGATAATCACAACTGTGATATTTCTCTTAATCGTTTAAGCTTAATCTCACTAATATATTACAAAAGCAATGTAGTGAGCTTTGATGAAGATGAAGATTCTGAGTTTAGAATTGAACAGCGTTTCAGCAAGTTTGATATGAGTTGTTTTGGTGCAGAATCGTTAACCTTGCTTCTCATCAGAACTTCATATTTATAGGCGTTGAGAAGATGACCGTTGAATGCATTTAATGCTTTGCGTGTTCCGTACAGCATCGCATTTAATGTTATACGCTTTTGTCAACTACCTCGAGCCTTGTTCACGCTGTGTCTACTGACGTAGCCTTTAATAGCTTTTAACGTTCCTTTTGTCAGTCAGCGTAGCTTGCCACTTGTACTTCCTTCTGATCTGATGTTTGTGAATACAATGTTTGAATATCATCAGAGTCAAACAGCTTGGTGCATAGCATCTTCTGATCTTCTGACCTTGAAGTGCTTCTGAGCGTGATACCATCTTCTGAGCTTCAGTGCTTCTGATCTCATGTTCTTCTGATGCTTCCATAGACCCATGTTCTGATTCTGCTTCGACCATCTTCTGATGTCTTGCCAGACCATGTTCTGATGTTGCATGCTGAACCCTTGAGACAAAGCTTCTGAGCGCTGAATTATGCGTACTCTTTATATATATATATTTCCTGAAAGGGAAATTGCATTGGATTAGAGTACCATATTATCTTAAGCAAAATTCATATTATTGTTATCATCAAAACTAAGATAATTGATCAGAACAAATCTTGTTCTAACAATCTCCCCCTTTTTGATGATGACAAAAACATATATAAATGATATGAATTTGCGATCAGAAAGAATAGACGGCAAAAGACAAATTACACAGCTATAGCATAAGCATATGAATATGTCTCCCCCTGAGATTAACAATCTCCCCCTGAGATAAATAATCTCCCCCTGAAATAAATACTCGAAGAACTTTAATAAAAGACTTCCCTGATTATTTCGGTAGAGACGATCATATAAGCTTCTTGTCTTCAGAGAATTCATAGCTTCTGACTTCTGCTTCCATAGGACAGCTTCAGAACTAGAATTTCCTTAGATCCTTAGAACACTCACAGCTTCTGATTCCTGCTTCCATCTAGGACAGCTTCAGAACTTGAATTTCTTTGATCTTCTGAACATTCACAGCTTCTGATTTCTGCTTCCATTCAGGACAGCTTCAGAACTTGAATTTCTACCAACATCACTTCATGCTAGATTTGTATCAGAACATTGTTGAATGTACCAGAGCATCATCTGAGCATCTCTACATCCTGAAATGTTACAGAACAAAAACTAAACGACAAAAGTCAGCATGAACGAGTTAGAACATAAGATGTATGTTTGAACACATTATATGTATCAGAGCCATATAGGCTGAAATAATGTATCAGAGCAAATAATGTATCAGAGCCATAACATTATATGTATCAGAGCAAATAGAATTTTGTCAGATCAAATAGACAAATATAGATCAAATTCTATTATCAGTGCTTCTGATTCATTCTTCTTTCTTGCTTCTGATTTCTGAAGCTTGGCAGCACTCGGCTTGCTTCAGTTTCCATGGTTTTGCTTCTTGTGTTTGCTTTTTGCTTTGAAGATTCTCTTCACTTCTTTATACCTGCAAAACACTTAAACCATGTAGAACTTGCAGTTCTTGTTAGTGAATGTGTGGGAGCTTTACCCAGCAACTGATAGATTAATCAAATCATTTATCATTTATCTTCTCCCCCTTTTTGTCATAACATCAAAAAGAGTATTTCAAAAGATTCAGATGCATAAAACGACAAATAAAATGAAACACACGGAGAAAGAAGTTGATTTCATTGAAGTTTCAAACAGCAGGTTCAGAAGTACATGAAGAAAGGAAAGATCAGATGCACAAAGACAGATGCAACGAGAAGAAAGAAACACCACAGACTCAATCTAAGATGGCCCTAGTCTTGACAAGATCTTGGTCAGCATCTCTTGAACCATATTGTTGTGTCCTTCTTGCCTCACCATGAAAGCACTATACTGATCATTGAGTGAGCTTTGCTCATCCTGTCTCTTCTGAATTTCTTCTAGAGTCCTTGCAAGACGAGAAGATTCACCAGAAGAAGCTTCACCGCTTTCAACCACAGGAATGGCATGTTGATCTGCAGCTTCCACAGATAGATCATTTGCAGGAATTTCCTCAACAGGGACAGTTTTAGCAACATGATCTTCAGCATCTGCTTCTTGCATAGAAGCATCTCCATATTCTGCAGCAGGAATTTCCGAGTCTCCATTCTCAAGTGCCTGAAGAATGGCAGTTAGATTCCTTGGAGCAGAAGGACCTTCAACTACTGGTGGGTCAACAACTTCTGGAATGACCAAGTTTGGATCTTTCTCAGACGGGTTTTCCCTCAGATAGTCAAAGAGAGTCTTGAAGTCTCCTAGCAGAACAGGATAGTCAGGAATAAAGATAACCATATCCCTGCATGGATTTGCTTCCATTTCAGCAGCCAGTCTTAATACTTCCAATTCATCCACAAAGGGCTTCTCCTCAGCAGCAACACAATTTCTGAGAGGATGGTAGTATATACCATTATCTTCCTCCAGAAGGTAACCAGGGGCAGCAGCCACTAGTCTTTTCTGTACTCCCATTGCTTCTACTTGAAAAACCTTGCGAAATCTTCTCCAGAGATTTCTTGTAGAAACATCATCCAGACCATTTAGGAATGCATCCTTCAGAAGGTCTAGACTGCTAATCACCTCATGTCTGAAAAGTTCCAAGTAGGTATAGGGTTCAGGTTCAGGCGGATTGAAGGTGAATTTGTAGTCAGGATAGAGAAGACAGTAAGGTTCGGATTTTTCTGTAGGTAAGGGATGGGATATAGAAGTTGGAGGTACGGTGGATGAGGAAGAAGGGATATCTGAGAGAGTGATTGATGAGGATGGAATATCAGAAATGATAGATTGAGACGAGGATGGAGTGTTTGTAAAGGGAATTGGTGAGAGAGATTTATCAGAAGGAGTTGGGGGAAGAATACTTAAGGGTGTGGGGTTTAGAATGGGAGAGGAGAAAAATGATGGAGAAGGATTTGGTAGGGTGAAGTTTACTTTTGGTTCAGATGGAGGTGATTGGAAAGATGGTTTAGGGACAGAAGGAGGTGGAGTAAAGACCTTTCTGGAGATTTGTACAGAAGAAGAAGATCTGGTTCTGCGAAAGGAATCTCTGATCCTTTTATCTCTTCGTTCTTTAGAGTCCACCTTGTCAGGATCATAGGTGACCCTCAACTTCTTGGCTCTCTCAGCCTCATCTTCTTGTGCCTTTCTTTTTAGCCTTGCCTGACGTTCCTTTTTATCCTTCTTCAGAATATCATCTTTGGATGGAAGTACTCTGCCACGGATCCAAGCAGGATCAACGTCTGATTGCTTCCTCACACAATCTTCCAAGTAAAACTTGACAACTTGATCAAGTTCTTTATGATACAAAGATATGAATCCTTCAACAGCAATTCTTCTTGACAGAATGTCAGGAAAGCTTGTGCACATAACAGGTACATTCTTAATGACTTCCAGTCCGAACAGATCAACACCATTGAAGATGGGACCTTGAGTTACTCCAAGAAAATGCGAGGCATTACGATTTCTGATGGAGTCCACCACTTTGCTTTCAATCAGAATGTCTGAAATCATCCTTCCGAAAGGAATGGTTGTTCTTGGAATATGAGGGTACTTCGCCCTTTCATCTTCTCTTGACTCAAAGATAGAGGTTTTCAGATTCTCAAATAGAATATGAGAGATGTTGATCTCTATCTTTTTGCCAATGCAGAAAAGAGTATACTTGTGAGTCGGACTGATGTAGGAGGAGCAGCGCATCCTTTTTCTATGGTGAAGAGAACCCAGAATAATCTCAGCCCATACTTTATAAAAAGGCTTTAAGTTGCCCGTAAAATGAGAATCAGTTCCAACAACCGTAGAGATTTGTTTTTCAACTAAAGTCCAGTCAACTGTATGGGGTTGAAACTCAGACCAACCTTCTTCATCATCAAGATTGTACAGCTTTCTGATGAGTTTCTCAGTGATAATCACTTCATGCCCTAGCACGAATGAAATGATGGCAGTTGGGGTAACTGTTGCATGTACCCAAAAATCCTTTACAAGTTCAGGATAAATTGGACCAACCAATCTATCAAGATATTTAGACCATCCTTGCTCAAAGATTCTTGCATCACACTGAAAGCCATTTGCTTTAAGGTTGTTGACGTCCACAGCCGATTCACATAGAACTTCCAGTTCTTTCGAGGGTATTAAGCATGTTTTCAATGGAGCATCATTTTTGCTTAAACGGTTCTGTGTGGAAGTGATTCTATCTTTAGAGATTGATGAACGAGAAGATGGATTCATTATGATAATGCTTTGAGATCAAATCAAGAACTAGGGTTTGAAGAGAGATGCAACGAAGTGAATGCACAAAAAGAGAGAGAAAGAGAGAAAAAGAGGGAATGAAGATGAAGCGGGTTATTTAAAAGATTTAAAAAGAAATCATTATGCATTTAATGAGAAATGACATTAGGAGAGAGAACACAGTAAATGAAATGATTTAATACAGTTACCTAGGTCGGCGTCTTTTCAACTGCACGCTTTGTACAAACCGTACAGACACGTGTTCACCATCAGATAATAGATGACAGCTGTAAATATCAGAGAGATTTTACGCCTTCAGATTTAGATCACTGCTTCTGATCTGATCAACTTTCTCTTCTGGAAACACTTCTTCTGAAGTGTGCTGATATAAATTTGAATGATCTTCTGATCCATTACTTCTGATATACACAGCTTCTGGAGGTTCACTTCTTTGTTCTGCAGCTTCTGATAAGACAAAACTGTATCTGTAGAAATTCTTAAGCTCTTTGTTTTATCAGAAACAAGTTTATCATCAAAACAGATGTTTATTGATTTGTCCACAATCAATGTTTCAATGTTGTATATTCTGTAGCATTTAGAGCATTCAGAATAATCAAGAAAGAAGCATCAATGCTTTAGAGACAAACAATACAGATGGTTCCAAGACTAATAAACTTCTTTTCTGATTTCCTACGAACATAGTTTCTTCAACAGATTTAAGAACCAGAACTTGGAAGATAATCTTTCTTCCCTTCAAGTGTTGAGATCAACTTGAGTCCAGGAGACATGTCATGTTGACTTTTATCTTCTTTGTCAACAAGAGAATCTGCAAAAGAAATAGTCTTTTTCTTTGGTACCCACATTTTCTTGGGTCCTTTCTTGTTAGTTCTCCTCAAGTTCTGATTGAACTTAGGTTTAACATTGTAAGCAATAGGAGGAACAGCATGATAATTTTTAATGTGAGTTTCATGATATTTCCTAGGTTGTGTCACATGCTTTTTGGTGTGTGTTATGTGAAAACTTTGAGCATGTGAAGTGTGCCTAATATCATGGGAGTGGCCATACTTGAACTGATCATACAATGGCTTGTATGTGATTTTCATTTCATCAACAGGTTCAAGTTTGTATGGGGTTTCACCCTCAAAACCAATGCCTACTCTTTTGTTTCCAGACACAACATATATCATAGAAGCTAGCTGACTTCTGCCAATACTTCTAGATAAGAACTTCCTGAAACTTAAATCATATTCTTTCAGAATATGGTTTAGACTAGGAGTGGATTTTTCTGAATCAGAAGGAGATCCAACATTATTGGATAATTTTAAAAGTTTTTCTTTTAATTCAGAATTTTCCAACTCAAGCTTCTTTGTTTCAAATTCAAATTCCTTTTTCAGCTTTTTGTATTTGAGACTAATCTGAGACTTGAGTTCCAGAAGTTCAGTTAGACCGGAAACTAACTCATCTCTAGTAAGTTCAGAAAATACCTCTTCAGAATCTGATTCTGATGTAGATTCTGATCCGTCATCTTCTGTCGCCATCAGCGCACAGTTAGCCTGCTCATCTTCTGAGTCATCTTCTGACTCATCCCAGGTTGCCATAAGACTTTTCTTCTTATGAAACTTTTTCTTGGGACTTTCCTTCTGAAGATTTGGACATTCGTTCTTGTAGTGTCCAGGCTCATTGCATTCATAGCACGTGACCTTCTTCTTGTCAGATCTTCTGTCATCGGAAGATTCTCCACGTTCAAATTTCTTTGAACTTCTGAAGCCTCTGAACTTCCTTTGCTTGGTCTTCCAGAGTTGATTTAGCCTTCTGGAGATCAGGGACAGTTCATCTTCTTCTTCAGATTCTGATTCTTCAGGATCTTCTTCTCTAGCCTGAAAAGCGTTAGTGCATTTCTTGATATTAGATTTTAATGCAATAGACTTACCTTTCTTTTGAGGCTCATTTGCGTCCAGCTCTATTTCATGACTTCTCAAGGCACTGATAAGCTCTTCCAGAGAAACTTCATTCAGATTCTTTGCAATCTTGAATGCAGTCACCATAGGACCCCATCTTCTGGGTAAGCTTCTGATGATCTTCTTTACATGATCAGCCTTGGTGTATCCCTTGTCTAGAACTCTCCATCCAGCAGTAAGAGTTTGAAATCTTGAAAACATCTTTTCAATGTCTTCATCATCCTCCATCTTGAAGGCTTCATACTTCTGGATTAAAGCTAGAGCTTTAGTCTCCTTGACTTGAGCATTTCCTTCATGAGTCATTTTCAAGGACTCATATATGTCATAGGCCGTTTCCCTGTTAGATATCTTCTCATACTCAGCATGAGAGATAGCATTCAGCAAAACAGTTCTGCATTTATGATGATTCCTGAAAAGCTTTTTCTGATCATCATCCATTTCTTGCCTTGTCAGCTTTACACCTCTGGCATTTACAGGATGTTTGTAACCATCCATCAGAAGATCCCATAGATCACCATCTAGACCCAGAAAGTAACTTTCCAGTTTATCTTTCCAGTATTCAAAGTTTTCACCATCAAATACCGGCGGTCTAGTATAACCATTGTTACCGTTGTATTGCTCAGCAGAGCCAGATGTAGATGCAGGTGTAGGTGTAGACTTTTCACTTTCATCAACCATCTTTTACTGAAGCGTTTTTCTCTTCCTGAATCTTTTCTAAACACGGTTAAGTGCTTGCACCTTAGAACCGGCGCTCTGATGCCAATTGAAGGATAGAAAAACACTTAGAAAGGGGGGGTTTGAATAAGTGTAGCTTTAAAAACTTGACAGATAAAAATAAATTGCACAGTTATTTTTATCCTGGTTCGTTGTTAACTAAACTACTCCAGTCCACCCCCGCAGAGATGATTTACCTCAACTGAGGATTTAATCCACTAATCGCACGGATTACAATGGTTTTCCACTTAGTCCGCAACTAAGTCTTCCAGAGTCTTCTGATCACACACTGATCACTCCAGGAACAACTGCTTAGATACCCTCTAAGACTTTTCTAGAGTCTACTGATCAACACGATCACTCTAGTTACAATCTGCTTAGTTTACTCCTAAGACTTCCTAGAGTATTCTGATCAACACGATCACTCTAGTTACTTACAACTTAATGTAATTCTAAGAGTATTACAAATGCTTCTTAAAAGCGATAATCACAAATGTGATATTTCTCTTAATCGTTTAAGCTTAATCTCACTAATATATTACAAAAGCAATGTAGTGAGCTTTGATGAAGATGAAGATTCTGAGTTTAGAATTGAACAGCGTTTCAGCAAGTTTGATATGAGTTGTTTTGGTGCAGAATCGTTAACCTTGCTTCTCATCAGAACTTCATATTTATAGGCGTTGAGAAGATGACCGTTGAATGCATTTAATGCTTTGCGTGTTCCGTACAGCATCGCATTTAATGTTATACGCTTTTGTCAACTACCTCGAGCCTTGTTCACGCTGTGTCTACTGACGTAGCCTTTAATAGCTTTTAACGTTCCTTTTGTCAGTCAGCGTAGCTTGCCACTTGTACTTCCTTCTGATCTGATGTTTGTGAATACAACGTTTGAATATCATCAGAGTCAAACAGCTTGGTGCATAGCATCTTCTGATCTTCTGACCTTGAAGTGCTTCTGAGCGTGATACCATCTTCTGAGCTTCAGTGCTTCTGATCTCATGTTCTTCTGATGCTTCCATAGACCCATGTTCTGATTCTGCTTCGACCATCTTCTGATGTCTTGCCAGACCATGTTCTGATGTTGCATGCTGAACCCTTGAGACAAAGCTTCTGAGCGCTGAATTATGCGTACTCTTTATATATATATTTCCTGAAAGGGAAATTGCATTGGATTAGAGTACCATATTATCTTAAGCAAAATTCATATTATTGTTATCATCAAAACTAAGATAATTGATCAGAACAAATCTTGTTCTAACAATAACATGAATGGAATATTGTCCAATGTTATAATATGTGATGATTGTATAATGGTTATGATTTGTTTGGATGAATTATGGTGTTGTCTCTTGGTAATGTATTCTATTTGTTGTTGTGTGTTGATGAGTACTTCCTGACAATCTGAATATAAGGAAATTGGATGAATAATGTGACTATGATGTGTTATTGTTTATAATTCGATAACATTTGTTAATTGTGAATGAGACTCACCCTTACTGTTGATATTTTCAGATTGAGGATAGCGGCTTTTGCCTCGGTGAGGATTAGCTCATGAGCCAGTTCGTTTAGTATAGCGTCGGTGTCATGCTCTGATATTGTAACACTGGGGAAACGATAGCTTAGAGTTTATGATGATACTCTATCGTGTTGTTATTGTATTAATTCTGTGAGATATTGCATAGATGATGTTATGCTTGTCCGTATGGTGAATTTCCGCTGTGTTAACATGAGATGTTTATGTATTATGATGAATTGTTCCTTAGTGAAAGCGTGACAATGAATTTATGATAAATTTGTTTTAATTGGAATCGTGGCACCCTTGTTTTCATGTTTTACTCTGAATTATTTTATTAATTTCCGCGGGGTTTAGAAGGGTGTTACATCTTAAAATTGTTGGATCACGATTTTAACAAGTTTGCCACCAAAGAAAATTATCGGGTCGAGTTGCGGATCGGTACCCTTTCTTTAAGACGTTTCACGGTACTGCCAAAATTATGCAAAGAAGCTCTTAATAACCACAACGCCTCCAGGATAAAACAACTCAGTTCTATACTATACGATTACTACTTGCACGGTAGATAATCAGTCTAGAAATACACCCTCAAGAAATACACCCTCAGATGGTACTAAGACCATTCAAATATGGTATACATACCATCTTAGTATCCGGTATAACGACCAGTCGTAGTAATTTCTCAAACAAAGAGAAATTTCAATAATTCTCTAAAGAGAATCCAAGAAAAAATTATACTTGATAACTTCTCAACTCAAACGAGGGGAAATTAACATTATTCTCTAAGGAGAATTCAAGAACGTACTCGGGAAGTTCAACGAGTAGAAAGAAACGGGGAGAAGTTAGCGTTTCGACAATTCAAAAGACACAAAGTTATGAGAATGAGGAAGAAAAAACTCAAAATAAGTTTTTTTGTGTATTTTGGAATGAAACAAATGACTTCCTTATATAATGAAGTAAACTAGCCAAGATTTCTAATCTAAGCGATGTGGGACTAAGTAATTTTTCCAGGCTTAATGAACTTTTTCAATTCATCTCCCTATATTGGAATATATGCATAATGTTCCAACAATTTCATATCTAGGTGAGTCTCAGAAAAACTTCTTTTTTTTTTTTCTTTGTTATTATGTATTCATCAAATAATATTATCAATTTCATAAATAACATCTAATTACAATATTATAAGTTTATCTTGTTTTTATTCATAGTATTTGCGTTATCTCTGCCTCTGCCCAATCTTGTTATGAGAAGCCAAATTCACATGCATGAACTGCAACAAAATCTAGTAAATGTTTTACTGATCAGGAGCAGATGAAAAGAAGAAACAACCACTGACCACAAATATGTTCGATACTCTTTTTTATCTATGTGAATTTATATATATTTGAATGACTTGGTTTTTTTAATGCATTGATTTGATAATGCTTTTGTGATAGTAGTTAAATTCATCTCTAATATATTGGTCTAATGAATATCATTTATGCATTTTTACATTTTCTTTGTTTATCGAACTGGCTTGACTTAATATTTCTACCTTAATATTTCTTTCCATGAGAAATGTTTTTTAAAATGATTAACCTTCTACGCTTGCTTGTTATGTATGGCAGATAAAAATGCTTAAGAAGGTTATTTGATTCTAAGTGATGTTTAGATTTTTGAGACTTAAGTTTTGATGTATATCAGTTCATCACCCATATTTTATTGCTTATTCTTTATTTTAGATTTAATTCATCTCTCTTCTGTTTCCAAATCGATCGAGGGCTTCATGTGGGATTGATGACTTGCAACAAGATGGCAGCAATGGAATCTAAGGTATAAGTTTCTTCTTTGATAGGTTTTAATATTAATCCATTTACTACATGCATGTTCTAAATTCTAATGCTTATTTTTCTCTTCATCAAAAGAATAGTACTTCTTTTATGAGCTTCTCTCATGTTTGTTTCTTTTGTAGATTTATATGTTATTAACTCTAGTATCTCTTCAAGTATCTTTTGTTGTGTGAAAATGGGTGTTTTTGACATCAATAGAACTATTTTACGGTGTGGAAGTGTAAGAAACTTTCGCACCAGCAAAACTGGTAAACACTCTAGCAAGTCTTCAAGAAATGGAAATTCAAAATCTTGCAAATTTGCAATCTATTGTCAAAGATGGTTTTCCTACTAGTTTACAGCAACTGAAATTATTTACGTTTTTTATTTTATTACTTCATCTATCAGATTGTTGGCTTGGTCTTTTCGTTTTGTGGAACATTTTTAGTTATTTTTATTGTTTAGCCTGTTTGCATATCAACCGGGGGGGCTCAAAGGGGCATGGGATGACTGGAACCAAGATGGAAGAAGTGGCCTCTCAGGTATAAATTAATTTCCTCTTTGATAACTTTTAACATTATTCATTTTGCTTCACATTTCTATGTGACTATTATTTACTCCCATATTTCATCTGGTTTTATTCAGGATTCAGTAAAGGAGATGATTGCTGGAGTAACTACGACGACGAGCAACAGTTATATGTCAGAGTTGATTTCCATAACTGCTTTGCTGCAGAGCAACTACTTTGATGATCCATATTCATAAAAATCAAAGAGGAGCAGTGTTTTCTTATAGCTTCATTTTGTTGTGATTTCTGATACTATAACTAAGCAACTTCCGGTGACTTTTCTTCCAGTTTTCAGCTTATGTGGAGGTGTTGTTTGAAAAATTATGTTTTAATTTTTATAACTTGTTCATGACTCATGAGTTGTATGTGCATATTTTGAATTGAGAGACATGACTCATGAGTTATATATAACGTTGATGTAACATTGTATGCCATAGTGATCCTCATGAAAGATTTGATTCTAATTTGCTGCTACAGCATGCAATACCACTTTCATCTGAATTTGTTTTAATACCATTAAACAAAAGAAGGAAATATAAGCTGTTATTTTTACATGATCAGGGGCCAAAAAGACAATTAGTTTTCTGTAAATGTAGTGCTGGAAATAGTTTTATGCTTTGTTTTTAAATAAACTTTTAACAGAGTGAATTTTCTGTTTGAAATCAGTTGCAAATAGTCCATTTAGTTTCTACCCTTTTGCTTGACTTGTAAAGATGAAATGAGTTTAATTAGTAGCAATAAATCATTATTTAGTGGCTCAAAAACAGGATGAAGAGATGACCACCATATTGGTGACATGAGTTTTTAATTGATCAAATTTTTGGGGACCGGTTTGTGACCTGAGTACCCTTACTAGCTCCTACACAGTTAACACTTGTTCTTTTAGAGTGTGTTTGGGCATTCAGAAGGAAAGGGAGGACTTTGAAAAAAATAAAGGATTGAGTGGAAAGAATTGAAGAATTTTGATTGGGAAGATTTTAAAGGGTTTGTTTTTATTCATAACACCAAAAACTCTCTAAGCATGTGT
>NC_081184.1:69622585-69679046 GCF_029867415.1 Vicia villosa | reverse complement strand
GTACCTCTTGGTATACCTTTTTTCCATAACTTAACCCTATAATGTTTGCAAAGAAAATTCTCTAAATTTTTGGAAAAATCATGTTTTTATGGAAAAAGATTTTTTTATTTTTTATGGATGTATGAATGCGTGGATGGATGGATGCCACATATTCAAACATGGTAACGCATACATGGTAGCACATACATGGTAATACAGACATGGTAATGGCAACACAAATACATGGTACACACAGGTTCAAAGGTCCAGCGTCACGAGCATGAGGTCAGAGAACCAAAAATGGGATAGTTCTAGTTAATCACCTGCACAACATGTTCTACTGATACGTCAGAGTCTACATTTTTCTTTCGGATATTACCGGCTTTCCACAATTAAACTCATGAGCCAGTAATATTCTCAAGAAAAACTCGTCTGAGTGTGGTTCTCCGCATGACAACTAATCCAAGTCTTCACCTGAATAGTTTCTGCACCACAACCTAATAAGGCCAGGATGAGTTGGGGTTCTACGGTCTCTCAGCTTCTACAGTTCAATGAAAGCAATAATGTCTTCGCAATTAACTCGCTAAACATATATTACAAACAAGGAACCTCCACTGAGCGGAAGGATTCTCACGTGCGCCTGCACATGACTATACCCTCCACCTAATTTCTTATGTGTACTTAATCCGGGTTAGGATTTGTCCATAATGTATCACTTGTAACAGAATCCACACAAGTAACAGAACCAAAGAACCAAACAAGAACATAATAAAAATAAAACAAATAGAAATAACCCTTTCTTTGGAAACAATAAAAAGATGGTCCCCAGTGAAGTCGCCATTTTTCTGTCGCGGGGAAAAATCGTTGTCCTTTTTTTGGGATGAGACACCCGATGCCTTCTTTGGGCTCGAGTGCTCAAAAAATGATTTTTCTTTTGTACGGACCAAACTTTTTATTATTTCCAAAAGAGGAAAAGGAAAAAAGTTGCAATAACCTTAAAAGTGGGGGAGAGATCTTGGGTAAGAGGGTTGGTTATACGAAGGGAAGGTATTAGCACCCAACGTATCTATAGTACTCTATAGGTTTCTTTGTTTTGTTTATTCCATTCTTGTTATGGTGGAGGTTCTTGTGAAATAGGTGGGACCTAAGGTGTTTGTTTGATTATGCTCGCAAAGATCATCGCGATCCTCTGCATACATATCCCCTAGAGGGAATCAGAGCATCTGTAGCTCGGGGTCTACGGGTGCTAAGGTTTAAATGGTTTTTTTTGTTTTATTTTGCTCGCCAAGGATCGACCTTGTGCCTACGTATTCTCAAAGGGATGTTGAGAAAGTCAGAGCAATCGTAGTTCCCACTTATGCTAGTGGAAGCAAAGGAAAAGAGACAAATGTCATCTAAATGTTCGATGTATCTAATCTATATCATCACATACATCTGTTTGATTTTGTTTGAAAATCTTTTCATTATAAGCCCGGGGCCATGCCACTTAGGGTGCTTAGAATGATAAAGATGTTTTTGTTGTTTAACCAGCCTTGTGGCAAAAACTTTCAATGAAGTCAGCCTTGTGACAAAAAGTTTTGATTAATCAGCCAGCCTCGTGGCAAAAGTTTCAATGAAGTCAGCCTTGTGACAAAAACTTTGATTAATCAGCCAGTATGGTGGCAAAACGGTTTGATTGATTAGCCAGCCTTGTGGCAAAAAAGTTTGATTGATTAGCCAGCCTTGTGGCAAAAAAGGTTTGATTGATTGTTTGTGATGATATAGAAGAGATACTCCTATCATAGAGATGATAAATGTCTAATCTCCTAGGGTATTTGTTTTGGATATTGGGGATGCTTATAAGAAGCCCGTGGGTCCTTGTACGAAGCCCAAGAGGAGGCTATCCGAGGGTCCTTGTATTGTAAGCCCAAGAGGAGGCTATGGGAGGGACAATCCAGGGTCCTTGCATTGTAAGCCCAAGAGGAGGCTATGGGAGGGTCACTCGTTTGTACAAAGCCCAAGGGGAGGCATGGTATAGTTGGTCTGAGCTCTTAGAGCGATTTCACCGGGAAACCATACTCTATGTCCTAACCTAAACTAGTGGAGATTCTTTGCACGAAGCCCAATAGGAGGCTATGGGGAACCTAGTGTTGTACTAAGTTGAACAAGCACACATATCACACATATGAACAAACATGAACAAGTATGAATAAACATGAACAGGTATGAACAATTATATATATGACAAAGTGTGTGTATATAATGGAGTTTATGAAGGAAATATACCTGTAAGCATGATCCATTTGTATACACGGGGCTCGGGACTTATACTCGAGGAGAGGTCCACTTGAGTTTATTCAAAACTATGTAAACAGGTATTTACAAAGGGGCTTGGGACTTATACCTACATGGAGGCCCATGGTATATTTTTTGGGAAGATTTAAAGAAAACCTTCATTTTTGTTATTCAAAGTTAAAAATCAAATTGATCGAGATATGTACAAAAAGGTGTATGTACAAAAAGGCGTACAATGAAATACCTAATTTCATGTACTGGAATGGGTATGTACAAAAGGGGCTTGGGACTTATACCTACGTGGAGGCCCGTGTTTTTATTTACAAAACATGGTTGATTGTTTATTTACAGACGCGAGGTTTCGCTTTTAAAAAACTGTTTGAAGATTTATTTGTTATTTTGAAGAAGTTTTATTGTTTAAAAACTGTACAAAAAAGAAAAGAAATGGGACTTACACTCTCTAATATTCGAGAGGCCCCTGTTTTATTTTCATAAAACAGGGTGGATGGTTTTGAAAAGAGATGTGAGATTTATTGTTTTAAAAACAGTTTGAAAAGTATTGTTTTGAAAAAGTTTTCTGTACAAAGAAAAACTGTAAAAGGAAAAAAAAAGTGGGTCTTATACTCTCTAATATTCGAGAGGCCCCACTTCGTTTTGAAAATCATTTGATCAATTAAAAAAGTTTAATCAAAAGTTTCAAAAAGAAATGGTTTATCGTTTTTGAGAAGAAATGCGATCGCTTGTTTTAAAACGATTTGAATTTTGAAAGAAGTCAATTTAATCAAGATAAACAAAAGATTATCCTCAATCAACACTTAGATGATTAGGGTTTGCTTCAAAAAATATTTACAAGTGATTAACTTTGAAAATCAAATGAAAAATAATATTTAAAAGCATTAAAATTACTTAAAAACAAGTCATTTTAAAACTATTAAAAAATGTATCAAATAAATATTTTTTGATGATTTTTTTTGATATTCATGAAATATATGTGTTAAACAAGAAGTGTGTAAAAAATGAATGAAAAATGAATTAATTTGATTGGTCAATGAATTAATTGAAGTTGTGTAAAAAATTGAAAAAAACAAGTGACAAAAAGATGGTTTTGGCCCCCATGAGTGTTGAACTCGTGACCTTAAGGTTACTACTCAAAAGTTTAACCAACTGGACCACGCGCGTGGTCTGATAATCATTTGCAACGAGTTGAATATATTTTGAATCAAGTTTGTAAAATCAATTTCAAAAAAAAGGCGCCAAGAACACAAACCCTATCTGAATTTGAAAAATCTGAAAACTGGATTGTTTGGATCAAGTGAATAGCCTAACTTGCTCGATTTTGGACGAGGAACATGATGGCACCATTTAATTCCATTTATTTTCACTCTAGGGCCATTGATTCTCTGATGAACACGAAGAACCCTAATTCCCTAATTCAATCTGAAATCGTGTTTGTGCAAGATAATTGGCAATTGATTGAGGGTTAATGATCCATGCATGTGCAGAAACAAGATAGTAAACCAGTTTTTCATTTATGATGCATGTATGTATGAGTTTGAAGTTGATAGGCACTTACCTCAAAAATGCCAAAGCTGGAGATCGAATTTTGCAGTAGAGGAGTTCCAGTTGTTATTTCTTGATCTGGACAGCATCAATGGACCTTATGGAACATGTTTGAATGCTTGGAACAGTTTGAATTCACCTGAGCTAAGCTATGGAACCTGAACTGCAGTTGCTTCAAGTATGAATCAAGCTTGGTGATTATGAGGTTACAGATCATATGTGAGTGCTTGGATAGTTCATATGTGATGTATGGATGATGTTAGAAGTGGTAGTTTGGACAGAATTGAGCCTGAACAAAACTTGGCATGATAAGTCTCATGTTATGCATATTTGGAGGTGAGATGGTGATTTTGAGTTTTCAGGTGTTTTGGGGTGTATGAGTGATTCAGACACATCATATATGACATTTAGAAGTTGTGGGAAGCCTCACTTTGTTCAGAACTTGCAAGGTTTGGAGGTTGAGTTTTCTACCTCACTTTGAAACACATGACTTGTAATTCAAGAAAGAAGAGAGAAAACCTATAATTGTGAGGTTTTGGTGTGATTTGCAATGAAGTTTGGACCTCTATTTATAGGCCAAGGATTCTGAATGAAGAGCTTTGCAAGTTGATCAAAGTTTGGTGATTTGGCATTTGGAGATAAAGTGGAATCTTCACATTAAATGCAAATGGTTAAAGTAACTAAACCATGGTTATTTTTCTAAGCTTCTTATCTCTTTCCATTCTGATCTCAAACCAGAAAATATCTATCAATTATTGCATTGGTGTGTCATCACTTGGATCATTGGCCATATAGTATAGAAACTTAGTGAAAATGGCTTGAAATTTCATGCTTAATGACCTCTAATGTCAAAATTCAAAACCCTAGCTATGCTCCATATTTTTTCATGCTCTTGGACATTTTGGAAAGCTCATGTTACACACTTCAAAACCCTAGTTGAAAGTTTCTTCAAGACCTTTAAGGAAATGGGTGAAAAAGATCCATGAACTTTGAAGAAAATGAGATTTCAAGTGAAGTTTTCAAAAAGTACCAACTTTGAAGCACCATATCTCTTAAATGGTTGATCTTATGGAAAAATTTTATATGTGTCAAAGTTGTTTATTGGATCAAAATCTACAACTTTCATGTTGGGAGTTTTTTTCAGTTTGTAGGTGAAATTTTGAGAAATTCCCTTCCAAAGTTTGGAAAAAACCATTGAAAAACACTTAGAAAATTTTCTAAGTATGAAAGTCAAACTTTTGACTTTTTGATTCTTGATTGATTTTCTTGATTTTCCTTGATCAAATGACTTCTCATATCATATATTGATGATTCAAAACTTCAAAAGTCATGGTTGACCAAAATTCCCCAAAAGTCAATGGTGATCTTGTACAGTTGACTTTTCAGACGAATCGCGTTTCTGGAGATTTCAAGTGAAACAAGCTATCCTCATCAAATGAATAGTATGAATGGATCATATTGAGGTATTAGAGGATATTGAATCATAGTTTGAGTTATGAAACCATGTCCTGATTAAAAAGGCAGTTGTTCAGTGAATTAGGTCAAAAAAACCCTAATTGTCGACCTGATGAAATTGATGCCTGTAGGTCTTGAATTGAGATGTAATTTCCATTGTATATTGTCATAGGGATTATTTGAGGGTGATTGAA
Organism: Vicia villosa; assembly: GCF_029867415.1. Classification (NCBI taxonomy): domain Eukaryota; kingdom Viridiplantae; phylum Streptophyta; class Magnoliopsida; order Fabales; family Fabaceae; genus Vicia; species Vicia villosa. The sequence goes on along the minus strand of NC_081184.1, from coordinate 69,673,584 downwards.
ACCTTTGATTGACTTCCTTTGGGTTTTTAGGGTTTCCCAAATGTGATCCCTGATTTTAGTCCCTGATAGTTCAAAAAACCCTGATCTGAGGATTTGTCTGATCAATCTTTGTGTAGGAGATGTTCTGAGCCAATGGATTAGGTCAAAATGATGCACTTGGGGTCTTGAGGTCATGTCCCAAGTCATTAGGTCAAATCCTGAGCAAAAGTCAGGAGTATGCTGTCTTCAGTCAAAACCCTAATTCAGTCGATTCAAAGCTGTTGAGTTTGTTGAAGTGAATCTCTGAGGACCAAATGTTGATTGTTGATGAAGATGATTCATTTGAAATGAAGGGAGAGCAAAACCCTAATTGATTGTTACTTGTACTGATGAGTGATTTCCTGATTAAACCCTGCTGAGTCACAAGTAACAAACACAAGCTATGCAATTTGTTAGAGATGCAAATGATGCATATGCTATGATATGAGGTGGTATCTTAGGTCAAAAATTGGGGTATGACAGTCATGCAATATGGCTTAGAAGATTGTTGAGCAAAATGGAGCTAAAACAGGAAGGTGCAACAGTAATACAAGTTGACAACAAATCAGCAATTGAGTTAGCAAAGAATCCAGTGAATCATGAAAGGAGCAAACATTTAAGTTTACAGGGGATTTTTGTTGAATAAACTTTAATGTTATGTTAAATGGGTTTTTATTAATAAGTTAGTGGAAAAATAAAGAGTCCCTTGTAGTTGAAATGCCAAGAGTTCTTGTAGTGGAAAGGCCAAGAGGTTAGTGGCCTATTAATAGTATTAATTTGCTTTAATTTCCTAGTATAGCAGAAGTCTCTTAGGTCTATATAAAGACTTGATTGTATTTTCATGTTCAACAAGAAAGAAAAAAAGTGCAGTTTTAAAGTAAGATATCCACCAGTGGAAGTATAGTGTTAAAAGTGTCCAAAATTGTTACAACTGCAGTATAGAAGTAGCAGTCAGTTTTTTACAAAGCTTACTTCATCATCAACAGTTGATGAATAATTTATTTATTCAAGGTTGATATTTTAATATATTTATTATTTGTTAATTAATTATTGATTTATTCATTTGAGATTGATGTTACTTATTTTATCCTTGTAAGTTTAAAGTGAATTGTTCATTTTAACCAAGTGAAAAGCCTAAAGAGATGCAGGTGAATAAACAAATGCAAACTGTTGAAGCATTTGGTAGTGTAATTTAGTGAGTTTGGTTTTAAAGTGACATAGTTATATGTATTATCCTCCACCACTGGTTTTGAACTATTGTGCGACTATGATATCTTATCCTGATAGAACCTTAGGACAACTGTTTCATATCAAAACTATCACACACACCTTGCTCTTCTGCTTATTACCTTAAATGGCATCATCATCATCATCCTACCATCACTCAACTCATTCACAATCTACCATATATCATACATCCCCCAAAGCTACATCAACATCCATTAACCCCAAACTATTACAGGGTGGCAGACATGACTATGTAGCCTTTATTGGGACTGATTTTTTTTATAGATTTTGTAATGCAAATAAAGTACACATCTTGCTGGAAATTTCAAGGAACATGGTTTTTTATAATTAAGAAGTACACACCCTGCTCTAATTTTTCATTTTCAATTGTCCACTCCTGCACTGTCCCTCAATAACATAAATCATTTTAACAGCAAGCAATACCATAACCCAAAAGCTACAAATACACTCAAACCAATCAGACCGTACATGCTTTGCAACTACCAAAGTATCTAGTAAACTAATCTAGTTGTATACAAAAGTTCCAACTAAGTCAATATTGTATGGAAAACTAATTAGTATGTGTTCTCAATATTGTTTGGATAAGTGCTGTAAAAAAGTCTCACAATTCAAAGAGTCTCACAAATGCTTTTTTACTTAAATAAGATCAAACTATTAAATTTATACATTTCTCTAAGCCAAATATTTAAGAAATTTAATATTATACAAACTAACTTTCTAAGAACTTGAAGTTTCATAGGTTTTCAAAGACTAATTACTAATATGTGAAAACATCATTCTTGTTCATGACCTGTTCTGATAAGTTATTGCAGGATGATTTATTTTCAAAATATTGTCACACAGTAAAATCAAAGTCAACTTTTATCAATTTAACCAATATAGATCACAGGTAAATCACTCTATGTATTTCATGTAGAAATCAAAATCCAACTTTGTGATCATATAAAAGCTTATACTTACCACATAATTATCTTTATAATCCAACAACTTAGTTACAATATCTTTTGTCTTATTTTGAAAAGATATCTCGACTATGAAAAATCGCACTGCAGACTGGGAACCATTTTTTAGTGTTCCACCTGTATATCAGCCATGGAGTGAAGTGAGCAACCCGAATAGCGTTTGATACGTAATTTACATTGGCTATAGACTTCAACAGTTAAGTTTGCAAGAAGATCATGCCACCAGAAATTGATGATTGGCGCTAAGAGTGTTGCATCGGCTAGCCTGTTATTATTGAAAACGTTTTACGCCAACATAACAAAACTATGAATAAGCTAAATAAGGTCATAGTATAAGAAATAAGTACCATTTTTTTTAATACAACAGTCAATATTATTTCAACGACACTCATACTTACAAGACTTCCAAACTATTCATAGTGTAAGAAATAATTACCATTTATGTTTGGCACAGTCTCTAAACTTGTGTGAATCACAAACTGTCTAGAGCCTAGGCATCAGTAAGTTAATGTTGAAGATTTTCCTGTGAGTGAAATGAAGAGCATAGTCAATCATATTGATAAAAGGCTACTAAAGCTCATGGCAAAGATGATAAGTTATAAATCATGACCAATTATAAGCACATGTTGTTGCATATGCATATGAAACTTACACTATAATAACCACATTGTTTTCATTTCATATCCGCCTTTTGTCCCAAATTCCTCTGCACTGCTACCAACTTTTAGCGCAAAGAAAACTTTCTGAAACCGCACCATTTTGATCCACAGTGCCAAAACCAACTTAGAAACCCCAACAAAAATTCCAGAAAAATGAATCTGAATTAACTAAACTCCAACCAATCAAACTAACTTAATTATGACCAGGAAAATGCGAGAAAAAGGACCAGAATAGCGCCTACGCCGCATACGCTAACCTAACTAAGACAGAGGAAATTATACTGAAACTAATCCAGCGTGTTTCATTTCCCAAGTTTCATAAAATTCCATGAAGGGATTCAACACGTGTTTATACCACCATACTCCGCATACGTTAACCTAAGAAAAGAAAAGAAAATCTAAGATTTGTAGATACTCAAAGCTTAAAGAATAAAAGCTTTTCCTTTGGGATCGAATTTGAAGATAGAAACTTACAGTAAAAGTTGTGGTTTGAGAAGAAAGGCAAAGAGATCCACCAACCATATATAATGTCTCGCTGTTAGAATGCACGGGGACACTCAACAATCATTTGCAACCATAACAAATGAACTACATCGTACTCAACAGGATATAACAAAAATAAACTTGATGGTTCTGTTAAACATATTCAATTGAGCAGGCTCGACTTCCATTTGCAACTTCAGAATACCCATCTTCAGTACCACTTCATTTAGTAAAATCATTACTTCATAAAAATCAGATCTTTAAAATTAGTCTAAAAATCAAAACTTCATAAAATTATAAAAATATCAACTTTAAGATACTTTATCAAAATAACTAAAAAGGTCACTATAAAAATCACAATTTTAACTACATTCATCAGAATCAGTAACATCAACCAAAATCAAAACACTAAAACTTTACAGATTTGGGAAAATAAACTCACAATAACCAGAATAGAAACATAAAAATCACATCTTTAAGAATCTTTATAAACATCACTGTATCAATAAATATTAAAATCAGTCTAAAAACCAAAACATCATAAATATATAAAAATCTCAACTTTAAGATACTTTATCAAAATAACTAAAAAGATCACTACAAAAATCACAACTTTAACAACCATCAACCAAAATCGAAACACCAAAACTTTATAGATTTGGTAAAATAAACTCAATAACCAGAATCAAAATGACAACCAGCATGAACAACACAAATGTCACGGAGAGAATCGAAACATCAACCAGCAAAACTTGACAAAAATCGAATGCACAGAACAAAACATGATGTAGATGAGAGAAGGGAGAAACGTTGTTGACTTACCTGTGGTGAGTGGAGGAGCTTCAAAGAAAACTGTATAGAAAAGAACATCAGTCGTTTAAAAAAAATAACTTTGACATTATGCATTAATATCCTAAAAAATATAACAACAAAATCTGAAAAGCATAGCACAGAGGACATAAAAATGAACTTCATAAAAGCAAAATCCAAGAACACCGGTACTCCATAAACGAACTCCATAAAAACACCGGTACTTACAAAATCTTAACTTTTTCATCAAAAATTACCAAAATGAACTGAAAATCTCAAATTTATGAGTTTGGAGTAAAAGTACAGTTGATATGGGAAAATCATCTCACAACACGAATATCGGAACGCATATATCGTGAAGAACCCGAAAAACTATGATGAAGAACAAGAACACACATTCAGCAGTGGAAAATGAAGAAAAAGAAGAAGAAGAGAAAAGGGAGAAATGGGGTTGTATTACCGGTGGAATCCAAGGGAGATGTGATGGAGAAGAACCAGTATGTCTCGGCGCTTAGAATGGAGAGAGAATGCTTGTTGAAGAATGAATGTAAAAGGGCAAAAGAGAGGGAAATATTGAATGTAATGTGATCCATATTTGTCTACCGTGTAAAAGAGGATGTTTGATTATCAGTATTATACAATGGATTAAAATGGTTAATGGATAGAGAAAAGGAAATAAACATATGCAAAATTGAGAATGGGGCTGCCACTTGGAATAATGGGTAGATATGATTGATCTATAAGAAGATTAATTTAGCAAATTATCAAAATGGGTATTTTTTAGTGTAATTTAAAAAAAGCAAAAGGGCAATTAAGGGTGTTAATAGGTATATTATAATCTTAGTTAGGTAGTTGATATATATATATATATATATATATATATATATATATATATATATATATATATATATATATATATATATATAAAATATTCTTACTCCAAAAATAAATTATTAACCCTTAATCCACGTGGTTAAAAACATATATAATGAAAAAAAAAAAAGGAAAAAGGAAAAGAAAAAAAAGAATGCGGGAGTATGAATTTCTATTTCTTAACATCATATATATTAGGCAAAATACCCTTTTTCGTCCCTTAACTTTACCTCGGGGTCCATTTTGGTCCTTCAATTTTTAAAATGTTCAAATAGACCCCTTATCTATTAAAAAGGTGGCACGTTAGTCCTTTCCGTCAATGCGATGGAAACGGACGTTAGACTATGCATATGTGGCGTCTGATGAGGCTATGTTTTACACGCATGGCAGAATGACGTGGCATATGTTGTCACCAAGTTCCTGAAAATTCTAAAAATTATTCTAAAACTTTGTCTTCACCATGGTTTGAACTCAAAACATTATAGTTAAGGTACAACTGGGTGTACCACTAGGCTATGCTCATTTTGGTTGCTTTCTTTTCTTTCTGCAGCTACTTATTAACTACTGCATTAGTTGATTTCTTTTACTTCTACATTAATAATAATAATAATAATAATAATAATTATTATTATTATTATTATTATTATTAACTATTGCGTTAGTCATATTATTATTATTATTATTATTATTATTATTATTATTATTATTATTATTATTAATAATAGTAGTAGTAGTATTATTACTATTAATATTATTAATATTACTATTAGTATTATTATTATTACTACTAGTATTTTTAGTATTAATACTATTATTATTATTTTTAATACTACTATTATTATTATTATTACTATTATTATTATTATCTCTATTATTATTATTATAATAATAATAATAATAATAATAATAATAATAATAATAGTAATAGTAATAATAATAATAATAATAATAGTAAAAGTAATAATAATAATAGTAATAATAATAATAATAATAATAATAGTATTAGTAAAAATAATAATAGTAATAATATTGCAGCCATTTATTATTATTCCAAAATTCTAATAATAATAATAATAATAATAATAATAATATTAATAGTAATAATAATAATAATAATAATAGTTATAATAATAATAAAAGTAATAGTAATAATAATAATAATAATAAAATAATATAGTGAAATTATAATAGTGAAAGTAATAATAATAATAATAGTAATAATAATAATAATAGTAATAATAATAGTAATAATAATAATAATAGTAATAATAATAGTAACAATAGTAATAATACTGCAGCCATTTATTATTATTCTAAAATACTAAAAATACTAATAATAATAATAGTAATAACAATACTTATAATAATAATAATAATAATAATAATAATAATAATAATAATAATAATAATAATAATAATAATAATAATAATAATAATAATAATAATAATAATAATAATAATAATAATAATAATAATAATAATAATAATAATAGTCAAGATTTTTTAGTTGAAACAAAATGGTTGCAGTACTTAAATAATTAATTACAGAAAGAAATATGGTTAACAAAATGCGAAATGGTCTAGTGGTATAGCCAATTCCTTATTAACCATGATGCCTTGGTGAGAGCAAAGTTTTGGCAAGTGAAGAATTTATATTCATGATCATTACTAGTTTCCATTTCCTATTTCAATTATTAATAATAATTTAATACTCTTTTTCATCTTCATAGTGTAAGATTTAGCATCCCTTTGTCTTGGCGTGATGTCTTGATCGAGTGTTGTAGATTTGTGATGGATAGAGTTTGGGGTCAAGAGTTTCATTCTGCAGAATGATAAGCTTTTTTGTAGGCGGAAGATTTAGCATTGCTTTGTTTTTGGCGTGATGTCGTGTTTGAGTGTTGTAGCTCTGTGTTAGGTAGAGTTTGGTGGCAAGAGTATGTTTCCGCAGAATTTTATCTTTGCAGAGTAATGAGAATATGCAGGTTTTTTCCAAGAGCGTGGGAACCGTTTCGTGGCCGATTGTCTTCTTGCCTAGTGTTGGAAGTGGCTGTGATTGTTTATCAATTATTCTAGTTCTTTTGGTGGGTTTAGCTTTAGTGTTCTTGGTAGTTGATGTAGCCAAGGTCTTGTGATTGATATACCTCAGTGTTTATTGTGCTGTTTGTTATAAGTTCTTTGTAACTTTTGTTTTGGTAGCACTTATTGTGCTATTGTTCTTAATGAAGTTGGTTTTTTCAAAAAAATAAAACAATGTAAGTAGGTCATAATCATTGTTTATCAAGTTGTTTCCATCAACTAAAATAAGAAGTGTTAACATGTGTAGGAGCTAGTAAAGGTACTCAGGTCATAAACCAGTCTAAAAATTTTGATCAATTAAAAACTCTCATATGATGGTCATTTCTTCATCCTGTTTTTGAGCTAATTTGGCAATAATTTATTGTTACTAATAAAAATCATGTCACCTTTACAAGTCAAGTAAATTGGTAGAAACTAAATTAATCAATCAGAGAATTCACTCTTTAAAAAAATTTATTTAAAAACAAAGCATAAAATAACTATTTCCAGCACTACATGTATAGAACACTAAATGTCTTTTAGGCCTCTGATCATGTGAAGATAACAGCTTATATTTCCTTGTTATGCTTAATGGTATTAAAGGATGTAGCAACAAATTAGTTTATGAATAACTTCAAGTGCACTTTTTTTTTCCATTTTGAAAATAGAAACCTTGCTTAAACAGGTCTAGGATCAAATCTGTCGTGAGGATCACTATGGTATACAATGTTACTTACAGCTCCTGAGTCATATCTCTCAACTCAAAATATGCACATGCAATTCATGAGTCTTGAACAATAAGTTGTAAAAATTAAAACATGATTATCCAAACAACACCTGCACATAAGCTGAAAACTGGAACAAAAGTCACCGGACGTTGCTTAGTTATAGCATCACAATAAAATGCAGCTATAAGAAAACACTGCTCTTTGATTTTTATGAGTATGGATAATCAAAGTCGTTGCTCAGCAGCAAAGTAGTTGTGGAAATCAACTCTGACAGATAATCACTGCTCATCGTAGTTACTCCAGCAATCATCTCCTTCACTGAATTCTGAATAAAACCAGAAGAGACATGGGAGTAAATAACAGTCAAATAGAAATGTGAAGCTAAATGAGTAATGTTAAAAGTTATCAAAGAGGAAATTTATACCTGAGACGCCACTTCTTCCATCTTGATTCTAGTCATCCCATGCCCCTTTGAGCCCCCCGGTCGATCTGCAAACAGGCTAAACAATGAAAATAACTCAAAAATGTTCAACAAAACAAAAAGACCAAGACAACAGATCTGATAGATGAAGTAGTAAACTTCATGGTCCCAAAACACAGGACTAAAAGTGTTTACCAGTTCTGCTAGTGCAAGAGTTTCTTACACTTCTACACCGCAAAATAGTTCACCAGTCACCACAATGATCCCAAGCTACTAACTTTCTAATCATTACTAACTGCTAAATTTTGTTTAAAAAAATAGATGTTCACGACAAGAAAATGCTTGATATAGGCTCAAGTACAATCTATTGATGAAACCAGTGACGTATCTACTTTAGCACTGCACAATAACCAGTTAGAAACTATAACCAAAGATAAGAAACTAATTGAAGATACTCAAGTTGGCCACGAATTTATTTGGAATTCAAGGGACAGAGGAAAAACTCATAAATTAATTTTGATAGTCCACATAATTAAAATAACAATTTGAGCAGCAACTTCAACAAACTCCTTTCCAACACAATTGATGTCAAAAACATTCATTTTTACACAGCAAAAGATACTTGAAGAGAGACTAGAGTTAATAACATATAAATCTACAATAGAGACAAATCATGAACCAAAACTTGTAAAATATAAACTGAGGGAGGGGAGGGAGAAAAATAAAACACTGATGTGAAAGTTAATAAACAATTTTTATTGATGGAAAAATAACAAACATGAGAGAAGCTCGTAAAAGAAGCACTACTCTATTGATGAAAAGAAAAATAACTACTAGAACATGCATCTAGTAAATTGAGTAATGTTAAAACCTATCAAAGAGGAAACTTATACCTTAGATTCAACTGCTGCCATCTTGTTGCAAGTCATCAATCCCACATGAAGCCCTCGATCAATCTGCAAACAGAAGAGAGATGAATTAAAATGAAAATAAAGAATAAGCAATAAAATCTGGGTGATGAACTGATAAACAACAAAACTTAAGTGTCCAAAATCTAAACATCATTTAGAATCAAATAACCTTCTTAAGCATCTTTGTCTGCCATACATAATAAGCAAGCGTAGAAGGTTAATCATTTTAAGAAACCTTTCTCATGGAAAAAGTTGTAATCGATTAAGATGAGGAAGAAATATTAAGTCAAGCCAGTTCAATATACAAAGAAAATGTAGAAATGCATAAATGATATTCATTAGATCAATATATTAGAGATGAATTTAACTACTGTTACAAAAGCATTATAGAATCAATACATTAAAACCAACTCATTCAAATATTTATATATTCACATAGATAAAAAAGAATACCAAACATATTTGTGGTCAGTGGTTGTTTCTCTTTTTCATCTGCTCCTGATCAGTAAAACATTTACTGGATTTGGTTGCAGTTCATGCATGTGAATTTTGGCTTCTCACAACAACGAGATTGGGCAGAAGCAGGGATAACACAGATACTATGATTAAAAAAATGAGATAACATTATAATATTGTAATTTGATGTTATTAATGAAATTGATAATATTAATTGATAAATACATAATAAGAAAGATTTTTAAGAGACTCACCTAGACATGAAACTTATGTGATCAATTCGTCGTCAATAATTATGGCTGGAATGTGAGCAATCTTACGCCATTCTTGGCCTCTCTTCCTCCGCAATTTCGCTACCAGTAATGGACAGCGAGTCATACTTAGTAATGAAAGAGAGGAAGGCAATCCTTTCTTTGGCAAGAACTTGAGTTTGGGAGCATTAACAATCTCAAAGTTTTGGAGAGAAGTGAGATGTTGAAGCCACTTGTCATCAATGCTTGTATCATCAAGACCACATATGCATAATGTCACAAGCTTTGCAGAAAGCAATGGCCGCCCCAGCAACATCTTAATCGTACCATCGCCGTTAATTCGCAACACTGAAAGATAAGGGAGATATTCCCAAGAATGTTTAATATGCCGCATAATTCCTCCAACAAAGCCAACTGTCAGTTCCCGCAAAGCATAAGGTAAAACATATATGGCAAAAGATTGAAGGTTTGGTAGATTATCAATTTCCATTTCTTGAAGAACAGCTAGAGTGTGCATTGCTTCAGGTAGTGAAGGAAGCTTCTCACACTTCCACACTGCAAAATAATTGAGGTTTGGAGTAGCCAATCCGCCAGGAGGAAATGACTCCAGTTCATTACAATCCCATATTTTTAGGCTTCTAAGAACTGAGAGACTCTCTTGGGACGCGTCTTCTGCAATTAATATTGACTTCAAATTTTTACAACCCTCAATAAATAGACTCTTAAGGACAGGGAGAACGCCTAAGGTAAATGATATCATTGAATTACAACTATAAGATATTTTTAATTCTTCAAGCAACGTATAGTTGTGCAAGTATTCATGAGGAAGGAACTCTAGATTCTCGCAATTATTGATTGTGAGGAATTTCAAGGTCTTGAGTAGACTATCTGTTGGGAAAGATACCAGAGACGGAAATCCGTCTATTGTCAGTCGTTGAAGAGAAGTTAGAGGGAACATTAGTTGCCTTAATACATGATTTGATGATGGCATTGATTGCACTGGTAGAGCACATTCTCTTAACTCAAGTTCAGCTAAGGAAGGGAAATTTTCAAGTGTTTTTTCTATTCTCAGTTTCGGACACTTACTTAGTGACAAAGTTTTGAGACTAGGAAACTTTATAGACGTACCTCCAGTTATGTTCCATTTATCCCACTCCTGCATATCCTTAAAGTGTAGAATCTCCAAGGAGGGAAATGGTTGAAATGAAGAGTCATCACTTCCATAGAACTCAATGCCAATTGTTTGTACTGATGACATCCCTTCAATAGAGAGTTCTTTTAGATTTTCCAATTGTCCAAGGGGTGGAAGCCATAAACAATCATCACAATTAGAGATCTTTAAATACACCATGTTTCTAAATGAGAAATCACCTAACCAATTTGGAAAGCTGATTCCACCACAACCTTTGATAGTGAGAGATTTCAGATTTGTTGAGGGTCGTAAATGTTCAAGTACAACACTTTTAATTTGTGAATTTGGAACAATGCTATCACAATCCCATTCCAAAGATAATTCATCTATTTCTTCTTTCATCTTTATATTGGCTTGATCTACTTCAAAGAGGTTATTAACATTTTGTAGCTGTGAGATGGAAAGTTTTCCATATAGGTGGGAAAATTTTCCCAGCTCTGCGACCTTCAATCCATCATTATGCTTGCTGACAACGAAGTCAGACAAAGTTTGGAGATTTTCTAGTTTGGCTATTTGTACGGGAAACTGCCTCAATGCAGTGTCACTAACGTCAAGGTGGTGTAGATTAACCAATTTTCCCATGTCCTTAGGCAATTCAGAGAGCCTTTTACAGCCTGCCAACAACAAGAACTGCAGATTGTGAAGGTTGCATGTTTCAGACGGCAGTCTTTCAATATTGGTGTGAGAAAGATTTAAGTACTGCAGGTACAACAAATCTCCAATAGACTTGGGAACCTCAGTGATACTCTTGTAGTTGGACAAAGACAACACCCGCAATTGTTTCATTGTAGGCAACAAGTCATGCACTACCTTGTTCGATAGAAAACAACAAAGCGATTGTTTTAGTAATGGCAATGCTAGAAAAGTACGTAGATATTTTAATCCATACAACTTATCAAACTTATCAAACTTATCAAATGAGTCATATAGCCCTCGATTGTATGACAAATTTCGTACTTTTTCATGTACGTAATGTTCACCCAGCCTGATACAATATGGAGATGAAACCATCGTGGCTAAATCATGGACAAGGTTATGCATTTCAAAGTTTGCTTCTTTGTCCTCGGTAGACCGCCGTTGTATCAAAGATTTTGACACTAGTACATCAAAGTATTCTTCTCCAACTTTCCAACTTTCCTGACCAGCGAACGAATCTACCAAGTCTTCTGCAATCCACAACTGAACTACCATTTTCTTTTCTAAGATGTACTTCTTTGGGAAAATAGAGCAATATGCGAAACATCGTTTTATAGGAGGCAAAAGAAAATGGTAACTTGATTCTAGAGCAGCGTGCACCTTGGGATTTGTCGATTCCCAAATGTTACTTTCTAGCACACAATCCCAATCATCTAGGGACAATTTGCCATAAAGAATAGCCCCAAATTCTATTGCAGCTAATGGTAATCCATCACATTTTTTTGCAATTTTCCTACCAATTTTCTCTAGATAGGATCGTTGTTGGCCGTGATATGTTCCAAATGCATATCTGGCAAATAAAGACCAGCAATCTTCACTTTCCAGAGGCCTCAAATAGTAGACAGAGGGAATCGTTTGCATGGATCTTGCAACTCTTTCATCCCGAGTTGTGATGATGATTTTACTTCCCATTTCCCCAGCATTAAAGGTGTCCATCAAACGTATCCAATCAACAGATTTTGTATCCCACACATCATCTAGCACTAGCAAAAATTTGGAAGTATTTAAAATTTGTTGCAATGACAATAATAGAAGATTCTGGTAAATAGTGTCATCTCCTTTTGCATTGTGAGATTCAAGAATTAGAGAGCTGAGGTTATCATTACCAATTGACTGTGATGCGATAGATTCAAGAATGGTTTCAAAAATTCTAACAGCATCGAAATCTTTTGAGATATATGCCCACACTTTTAACTCAAAATTCTCCTTAACTTGCGGATCATTGTAAAGGAGTTTAGCAAGGGTTGTTTTCCCAATCCCTCCCATACCGACAATGGAAATAATTCCCATTTTACCATTACCACCACCATCATTAGATAACAAAAGATGTTTGAGTTTTTCTTTATCCATGCCTCGCCCATAAATAGAAGATTCATCATCTAAAATAGAACTTGAGGGAGTTCCATAAGAAACATTGCTGTAATCCGAAAACCCTAATTCACCTAAAATCAAGCATTCTAATCTTCCAGTTAACTTCTGGATTTTAGAATTGATGACATCATGAATCTGCTTGAAACGAGAATGAAAAATGTTATGCACCTTAGTAGTAGGAGTTAGGGTTTGATAGTGAGGTTCCAGTTCGATGCTGATTTGGTCAAACAATCTGTCAACTTCGTGTACAACATCTATCAGCAGATCCAGCCATTTGGTGTTCACGGCATAATGATCAAGTACAGGTTGAATCTTCGTGAGGGTTTTCTTCAGGTTTATCAAGAGTGGAACGTGAACCTTCGTGCTCGGGAAGTCGGCAGAAACAAGCTTTTGTAACAACGCCTCCACAGAAGCTGAGACGAGTGGTGTTTCTCTCATAGTACCCGCCATCAGTTGATTGATTTGCTTGTAAGATGAAGAATAGCTTTAGGGAAAATCACAACAAAATGTAACTGTGTAAGAAAAAAAAAAACTATGCTTCTCTTTGTTTCTAGGTGTGTTTGGTTGTGAGATAAACACAGAGAGAAAAAAGACAGATGTGAGAAAGTTGGTGAAGAGTGAAAATGTTGTTGATTGGTTATTGGTATAAATAAAAAAATACTAAGTACTCTTACTTAAAAAGTATTTATTTAACTAAAAACTGTTAATTTAAATTAGGCATAATTAACTTTAAAGTTCTAAAGTCCTTAATTTAATTTAATGTTTCGCTTTAGCTTAACTAAAAAATATTACATACTAGTCTTTAAGAATTGTTTTATTATACAAAAAAACATTCTTGCCGTTAAAAATTATGAGAAAAAAAACTTTAATCTGCTTATGTGGCGTGACACGTATGCAAGTTGAGTATATATATATAATATAATATAAACTTTTGTTTTTGGAGGCAAAATGTTAATAATGTGCAAAAAGAAAAAATCAAACATTATCATGAATGACAAACACAGATCAAACAGATATATGCAATAACCCTTCTTAAGTGCACTGTCTTTTTCAATAACTTCCATAGTTTTGCAAATATTTTTTAACAAACTTGACAATACTCAACTAGAATAATAAGGAAAACCTATAATTTATTTTATTCCACAGGAATTTTATTAACCATCAGTGTTAAATAGCTTCCCTCAATATTTTGAATGCCAAAAGAAGATATATCTTGAACTCCCGAACAAGATATAAATCAAGCAGACATCTTATACAAAATTGATCAGATCCTTTTCAAAATAAACATAAAAGATAGAAAAAACATCGACTACAAATATATTTTAATTAAAAAATGGTTGCAGTATGTTAGAAATTAAATCAAGTGGCTAAAGAATTATTGAGAAAAGTAAAATTACTAGAATGTTTTGGAAGATAGATGATATGTTAAGAAACATCATTACACCACCGCGTGACATTTTTTTTTGGAATTAAGTTTCTTAGCTTGTAAGAATTATATTATAATCCAACTAGCCTAAAGTATTTTGTACCACCACCAATAATTTCTTAGGTTGTAAGTTTAGTGGTTTCATAGGCCTATATAAAGGCATGAGTGTTAAGTCTTGAAAAATCATCATTTTGTAAAAAATATAGAGTAACACCTTCAATTCCTCTTTCTCTCTTTACTTAGTTTTTTTTTAAATTATTGTCCCATTTGATATCAAATTGGTATCAGAGCAGGTTAGATCCTACTAGTGTGAGTGTCAAAAATATTTCTGAGTATGTGAGGAACAAAAGAGTTCTCATTGTGTCAAAAATTATTGTGAGTATTTTTTGAGAGATATGGCAAATTATAATTTTGTCTGGTCCGGTCCAAAATTAACCGCAGAGTTGGATTTCAGTTACTGGGAATTGTTGATGACAACACATTTAAAAGCTCACATTGTTTGGAACTTTGTGGATCCCGGTTTACAACAAGGAGCTGATGAAGTTGCTCGTAGAAGGGACCAGTTGGCACTTTCACAAATTCATCAAGGAAATGATTACTCAATATTTCGCAAAATAGCAAATGCCAAAACTGCTAAAGAAGCGTGAGACATATTGAAGCTGTCACATAAAGGAGTAGAGAAAGCTCAGAAGTCCAAATTACAATCGTTGCGTAGAGAATATGAAAGGTACGAAATGTCAAATTCAGAAACAGTAGAACAATATTTTTCTCGTGTTATAAATCTCGTCAACAAGATGCGAGTATATGGAGAAGATAGTCCGGATAGCAAAGTGGTAGAAAAAATTCTACGTGCGATGTCGATGAAGTTTGACCATGTGGTGACTACAATAATTGAGTCCCACGATACCGATACTCGTCTGTAGCAGAATTACAGGGAAGCATTGAAAGTCATGTCAACAGAATATTGGAAAAGACCGAAAAAGTGGTAAAAGAAGAAGCTCTAAAGAGTCAGGTAAATTTCAACAACACTTCTGAGTCAAGTTATATTGTAGAAGAAAAAGGTCAAAATACTTTCAACAGAGGAAGAGGAAATTATAGAGGCAGAGGCCGAGAAAATTATGGAGGAAGAGGACGCGGCAACTTTAACCAATGGAGAGACAATAATTTCAATCCATCCAATCAAGGAAGAGGTGGAAATAATTTTGGATACAACAATCGTGGTCGAGGAAACAATTTCGGATTCAACAATCGTGGTCGAGGAAGAGGTAACTACAACCAAGAAAGGACGAATTATAGTTGTTATCACAGTGGAAAGTTTGGACACAAAGCATCTGATTGCAGATACAAACATCAGGCAAATGTGGCAGAAAGTTCGTATCAAAATACAGGTGAGTACTTCGAAAATCCACAAAATTTATTTTTGGCCAGTAATACATTTCCTGAGGAAGAGGATATTTGGTATCTGGATACTGGACATAGTAATCATATGTGTGGGAAAAAGGAATTATTTTCTTCTCTAAACGAAACGGTAAAATATACTGTGAAGTTTGGAAACAATTCAAATATTCTAATTTTGGGAAAAGGCCGAATTGCTATCAGGTTGAAAGATGGAACTCAAAACTTTATTGGTGATGTTTTCTATCTCCTGGTCTTCATCACAATCTCCTGAGTATGGGACAACTGTCGGAGAAAGGTTACAACATGCAGACTCATAATGGTTTTTACACGTTGATCGATAGAAATGGCAGATTCATCACAAAGGTAAGAATGACACAAAACCGCCTATTTCCTTTGAAAATTCAACATGAAAAATTTCCTTGCTTGAGTTCTATTATTCCAAATGATGATTGGTTGTGGCACATGAGATTTGGTCACTTTCATTTTTCTGGCTTGAATTACCTGCCGAGAAAAGAATATGTTTTTGGATTGCCTGTTGTAAATATTCCAAATGCAGTATGCGAGACTTGTCAGATTGGGAAGAAGCATAGAGATTCATTTCCAACTGGAATGTCTTGGCGAGCGAAGAAGCTGCTAGAGATCATTCATTCAGACTTGTGTTCAGTGGAAATACCAACACCTGGTGGCTGTAAGTACTTTATTACTTTTATTGATGATTTTAATAGAAAGACTTTGGTGTAGTTCTTGAAACAAAAATCAGAAGCATGTGTGGCCTTCAAGACATTCAAGGCATATGTGGAAAAACAAAGTGGTTGTAGAATCAAAGCATTGAGAACAGATAGAGGCCAAGAATACCTCGCTGGTACAAGTTTCTTTGAGCAACATGGAATTGAGCATCAATTAACAACAAGGTACACACCTCAACAGAATGGAGTTGGTGAAAGAAAGAATAGAACAATCATGGATATAGTGAGATGCATGTTGTCATACCCCAAAATTTTCCCATCTCATTTCACCTTTCAAATGCTCAAAGATCTCCAATTGCTCAAAGTCACCTATCTCCTAAACAAGTGCCTCTGAACTAGGGTTTTGCTTTTCTCAAAGGAAAGTCAGGTTCTGATATCTCCAATGGACCTCATAACCTCTCATATGCTTCATAGTATCCTCAGGCCAAGTTTCAAGCCCTGATTCAAAAGATTACTCAGTCAACTGCTCAAACGATCAATAATCGACTAGTTGACCTAAAAGTCAAACTATGGACAAACTACAGTCAAAACTTCTGATTTTTGGTCAACATCCTCATTATGGAGTATCATTCATCATCTAATCAAGGATTGATCATGATTCATCAAGAAAAGCTCCAGAATCATCAAGAACCTGAGTTTCTAAATTAGGGCTTTTAAGGAAAGAGTCAACTGAACTTTGACCGGCCGTAACTCCCTCATGGAACATCAGAAATTTCCCATCCAAAGCTCAATTTGAAGGAAATTGAATTCTCTACAATTTTGTCTCTCACATGCCAAGGCCAAAAATGCTTCATTTGAGAGATATGAGCCCAAACATTACAGGTCCTTCTAAAGGATCGCAAAAAGTCATTTTTTCTCAAAGCTCATAACTTGAACATGGTAGAATCACTTGAGATGAAACAAAAAGGGTTGATTATAGGACTCTTCAAGCTTTCCAAAAAGTCCAAAAACATGGAAAAATGTTAAAGTGTGAAGAGATGGCAAGATGCACAAGTTCACCAAATTTCAAGGGATGTACAAAGAGAGATATTGCCCAAAATGCACTTTTTTCTAAATGGGCTTGAATTCTTTTTATCTAATCTTTATCCAAAGCCCATCCACGCCCTAGAAAAGTATATTTCAATTTTTTTATTATTTTATTTATTATTTCATGGATTCAATTCATTTTATTCATGATTTAATTAAATAAAATAGTAAAAATATGAAAGATATGATTTTGGTTGATTTTCCAATCAAATATTGAGCATAATATTCATATTTAATCAAAGAAAAACGTGAGAGATACTTGTGGAGCAAGAAAGGCCAAGTTTAGAAAGATTTTGTACAAAATCTTTTTCAATTTATTCTCTTACCAATCAACTTGATTCTCAAGCAATATTATAACCCTAAATCCATTCCCTATATATACACCTAAAGTCTGCAGCCATAAGGAGAGGAGATTGGACGAAAAATTGCAGCCCTAACCACCATAGCCAAACTTCCAAAATTTGAAGAAACTAGGATACGAGTAAACAACGGTTTCCAGTCGTTCTCCAAGCGAACAAATCATACTACTTTGCTCCTGAGGTATCAAAGAGGATACTGGAACCACCAGGTTGAAGTTTTCTCGCACGAATATAAAACTACCATGGCTAGGGCATGGAACTTGTGTGTTTCGGATTTCACGATACAGTCGCCTCCATGACCAAATAATGGCATCAATGATCTCGCCTTGATCAAATTAAGAGGTCTGGGTCTTTTTTTATTATTTTTGTTTGTGTTTTCTGAGTTTTGGTTATTGCAGCATTAGCCACAAATAAATTCGCAACAAAGTCCAAGCAAAACCGTAGCAAAAAAAACGGACAGGTGCGAGAGGAAGAAGATGAAGATTGCGTGGCCCAGACGCGCTCACCGATTCGCTGGTCAAAACGTCAGCCATCTCTGCCCTCATCTGATTGGCTGGTCAGACTGCTTAGGACCCACAGTTGACTGAACTCTGAATTCCTCTTTTTTAATTTGCGTTTTTATATTTAATTACCTTAGTGTATCTCAATGCCAGCGCAAACCAACAACACAACTGGCTAGAGGGAGACTCCTATCACTAACATGTCCTGGGTTCGATCCCAGGATTCATAAGTTATTTTTCCTCTTTATTTGTTTACGGATCAGGTACAACCTTCCACGCACGTCCTATGGTGCACGTCACGCAGGAGCCGTCAGATTTCCTTAGTGCTGGATCCAACACCCCAGCTTTAAGGGCACACCATACACCCTCAAGAAGCTACCACACTCAAGCAAAGCTAAGTATTTTTTTTTCAATTTATTTATTTATTTAAATTACATAATACCTTTTCTTCCTTTCTATTTTATTTTTATTAGCAAATTTTTTAATTAAATACTTATTTTGTTAAATAAATATTTTTCATAACTTTTCGATTTATTTGATCGAACTTTCGATTTTATTTTTCCTCAAACATATTCACTTTCTATATTTAATATTTTTAATGTTTAAAACCCTGATTTCTATTTTTTTCATCATGATCACTAATCTATTGGTAGGTGTTAGCTATTAACACATTTTTCACCTTACAAACCCTTTAGGTCACAACAAGTTTTCTTGAGTAAACCTGTTAGGTTTAGGGTATGGTTTGTAATCAAATAGGGTTTAGATCAGTCAATACACTAACGTTTTTCTTTTCTTCATTCTTAAATTTTTTAGGGTTAATCAGAAATCCTCCGCCTACGCGCCAGGACAATCAAAAAGCTAAGTTCTGATCCCTCCTTTTTATTATTTAAATTATTCTTACCTTTTATTTTAATTTTTGCCTTATGGCTTAAATTATGATTAATATCATCTGTTAATGAATTCCTCCTACACTCACTGTCCCTATTATTTTTCTTTAAATTTTCAGGGGATCGAAGGTTCGAGGAAGATCAAGGCTGAAGACTGCAATTTAATTTTATGTTTTAATTTTCCCCCATTCCCGCGGGTGTTTATTGTAATAGCGTAGGATTTTTATCTTTCCGCCTTTAATTTCCGTATGATTTTAACTGCGTGGTTAGTAATCTTAGGGAGTGCAAGCCTTTAACAGAAGTAGATAACTAACTATAAGATAAATGTTATCTGAATACAATCACGTGGTTGGTGCACACACTCACCTTTAGGGTAATCCCTCTTGTTGCCTTATTGTTGCCTTATTACTGTTGCTTGTTGCCTCTAAATTGTACTAAATAGTCAAGTCCCTCGGTTCCGAGGATACCTAAAGCAAGGTTGTCTACAGAGATTAAAAATCATCTAGTCCCTCGAAGTTGCCTCGATAAAAGATAATTGTCCCAAATTGCTAAGGTATCCTCGCACGATGCCTAAACAGATAAAATGACTATTATATCCTTCCCTTAGACTACCTGCCTTTTTTATAGCATGGGATAGTCTTATGGCGAACGATTACTCAATGACCCTTTCCACATCCAATTGAAAGACTTCCTGCCCTCTCATGGTATGGATAGGTCTTTTCACTCGAAAGACTGAAAGAACAAACTTTTCTAACTTAGGGTAGTTGATACTAATTGCTTGCTCTAAATTCAAATTCAAATCAAAAATACTTTTCCCACTCATTTTTCAAATACTTTCAAAATAAGGTTACGCTTATTTACAAGCTAAAGTCCTTAAAACGAATCTTTTCTTAATCAAACATTTCAGACAAATCAAAAGTGAGCTAAGCAATTAAGAGCCCATGGATAACCATGGATGCAAAGGGTGCCTTACACCTTCCCTTTGTATAACTTACCCCCCGAACTCAAAATCTTTTCAAAAGGTCTTTTTATGTTCTTTTAGCCTTTCTAATTGGATAAAATAAAAGTCGGTGGCGACTCTTGCTATCCGCAACATTTTCGATTATAAAAGTCAGTTCACCGTATTACACATGTTGAAGGCTAAACAAATGCCTAAGGAATTTTGGGTAGAAGCTGTTGCTACTGCAGTTTATATTTTAAACAGGTGTCTAACAAAAAGTGTTCAACAAAAGACTCCCGAAGAAGCTTGGAGTGGAAGAAGACCTTCAATCCGACACGTTAGAGTTTTTGGATGTATTGCATATGCTCATGTACCAGATCAACTAAGAAAGAAGTTAGATGACAAAGGAGAAAGATGTATCTTTGTTGGTTATAGTTCAAACTCAAAGGCCTATAAGCTTTACAATCCAGAGACAAAGAAGGTAATTATTAGTCGAGATGTGACTTTTGATGAAGGAGGAATGTGGGATTGGTCCTCAAAGTCACAAAAAGATCTAATAGTAACTTCAAATGATTACGAAGATGAGACTGAATATAATCTAACACTTGATGAGCTAGAGACATCCAACAGACAACAAACATCACCTGATGAGCCAGAAACATCCAACAGACAACAAAGGCCATGTAGATTACCATCCAGATTGCAAGATTGTGTTTGGTAATGATAATAACCCATCTGATGAGGAGATTAACAACTTTGCTTTATTTGCAGATTGTGAGCCATTTACTTTTGAAGAAGCAGCTGATGATGAAAATTGAAGAAAAACCATGAATGAAGAAATCAATGCAATAGAGAAGAATAAAACATGGGAGTTGACAGAGTTACCAGCAAACAAGAAAGCTATATGAGTGAAGTGGGTGTACAAGACAAAGTACAAACCCAGTGGTGAGATTGATCGCTATAAAGTAAGGTTGGTGGCAAAAGGATACAAGCAAAAACCAGGTATTTATTACTTTGAGGTATTTGCTCCTGTTGCAAGGTTAGATACAATTAACATGCTTATTTCAATATCAGCTCAAAATAGTTGGAAAATATATCAAATGGATGTTAAGTCTGCATTTCTTAATGGCAATTTGGAAGAAGAAGTGTATGTTGAGCAGCTTGCAGGATATGTAGTAAAAGGAAAGGAAGATAAAGTCTATAGATTGAAGAAAGCACTATATGGCTTGAAGCAGGCGCCAAGAGCTTGGTATAACAAGATTGATTCTTATTTTGTGAAGAATGGTTTTCAGAGATGTCCTCACGAGCACACGCTATATATCAAATACATTGATCCTGGTGATGTCCTTATGGTGTGCCTATATGTTGATAACCTGATTTTCACTGGAAATAATTCAGAGATGATTACAAAATTCAGGGAGGCTATGATTCGACATTTTGAAATGACAGATTTGGGCCTAATGTCTTATTTCCTTGGCATTGAGGTCGTCCAACAAGATGATGGAATTTTCATTTCTCAAAAGAAGTGTGCAAGTGATATTTTGAAGAAGTTCAAGATGGAGCATTCAAAGCCAGTTTACACACCCGTTGAAGAAAAGTTGAAGTTGACAAGAGAAAATGATGGAAAGAGGGTAGACTCAACCCAATATAA
Organism: Vicia villosa; assembly: GCF_029867415.1. NCBI lineage: Eukaryota > Viridiplantae > Streptophyta > Magnoliopsida > Fabales > Fabaceae > Vicia > Vicia villosa. Next base: position 69,651,517 of record NC_081184.1, on the reverse strand, counting down.
AAGTTTAATTGGAAGCTTAAGATATCTGACTGCGACAAGACCAGATATAGTATATGGAGTTGGATTGCTCAGCAGATTCATGGAAGAACCATGTGTTAGCCATTTACAAGGAGCAAAGAGGATTCTTCGTTATATCAAAGGTACTCTGACCGAAGGTATTTTTTATGCTAGTAATAATGATGTGGAACTTGTTGGATACACAGATAGTGATTGGGCTGGAGATATAGAAACAAGAAAAAGCACGTCAGGGTATGCATTTCATTTGGGCACAGGTGCAATTTCATGGTCTTCAAAGAAACAACCACTTGTTGCACTTTCTACTGCTGAAGCTGAATATATTGCAACAACCAGTTGTGCTACTCAAACAATATGGATGAGAAGAATTTTAGAAGTGATACATCAGAAACAGAATAGTCCTACAAAGATATATTGCGACAATAAGTCTGCAATTGCACTGAGTAAGAATCCAGTTTTTCATGGACGTTCCAGGCATATTGATATTCGGTTTCATAAGATAAGAGAGTTGATAGCTGAGAAAGAAGTGGTGATCGAGTACTGTCCCACTGAAGAACAAATTGCAAACATATTTACGAAACCTCTGAAGATTGAGCTATTTTACAAATTGAAGAAGATGCTTGGAATGATAAAATTGAAAGCTTGATTTAAAGGAGGCGATGTTAGAAATTAAATCAAGTGGCAAAAGAATTATTGAGAAAAGTAAAATTACTAGAATGTTTTGGAAGATAGATGATATGTTAAGAAACATCATTACACCACCGCCTGACATTTTTTTTTGGAATTAAGTTTCTTAGCTTGTAAGAACTATATTATAATCCAACTAGCCTAAAGTATTTTGTACCACCGCCAATAATTTCTTAGGTTGTAAGTTTAGTGGTTTCATAGGCCTATATAAAGGCATGTGTGTTAAGCCTTGAAAAATTATCATTTTGTAAAAAAATATAGAGTAACACCTTCAATCCCTATTTCTCTCTTTACTTAGTTTTTTTTTAATTATTGTCCCATTTGATATCAGTTTACATGCACCAATTGACTCTAGATTCCAAGTGTGACCAATAACTTGGTAACAGGTATTGGCAGCAACTAGATTCTCTACTTCACTCAGTCTCTCTGCCAAAGGATGGAAACCTCCTCTCCCAGCTTACATCCTTATGGGGGATCAATCTTGTAAGACCCGTAATTTTATAAATAAATAAATATTTTAAAATTATAATATATTCGCACATCTATAATATATTTTGATCAAATATATAGTTAAATAGTATTTATACTAATAAAATTTTAGAATTTTTATTTCATTAGTGGTTCAAGATATAAGTTTTTTTAAAAAGCTTAATTTCAGTCTCTTTAATGTTCGCTAAAATTAGTCGCCTTAATTTTTAAAATAACTCCTGTTTGATAAGAAAATTTTAGTGATAGAATAACAAAATTATTTATGAAAGAATGAAAAATAAAAATAGTTTCTCTTTGAAATTAATTTCTGGTCTCTCCAATAAATGGTAGTTTTACCCGCTTAAAATTTTAAAATAATCTTTGTTCATAACAAAATTTTATCAATGAAAACATAAATTATTTTTAGTAGATTAATAAAAAGTTAATAATAAAAATAATAAATTTTTATTTTCCCGACCGATATTTTTTTATATAACATCGCATAGAATAACCGGAAAAAGGATTTTACTATCAGCAAAAATTATTTCGGGCATTTTATCAGTGTCACATAACACCGAAAATTACTCGGATAAAACAAAATTTATATATTTAGAAGAGATATCGAGGGATGTGTATAGGATAGGAAGGAATATTCATGATGGTAAGTATTTATGAGAAGTGATCGACTATCATGAACAACTGGCAAGTGGGATGCTGGGATGAAAAATATTTGAAGGAAGATAAGTGAACTCTTACTATAAATAGGGTAGTATTATGTTAGTACTACACATCAGAAAAAAAAAATATATATAGTTAATCACTCTCTATTTCCTCTTCATACTTTCTTACACAGTAGAGAAAAAACAACACTTCTAGTTCATCTTCAAACTTAGGTGAGTTCTCCTCACACTTTCTTTAAATTTTGTCTATTATATATTATATATAAATTGTTATAATTGCTAAAACTATTTTTTCTTTAATAAATTTCCAGTAAATTTTATTACTATTTAATTAATTAATTGAAATTAATTACTTGTATTATATAAATAAATAAAAAAGGGACTCATACCTTAGGCTCTTTACAACCTTATTGTTCAATTAGTTGTGATAAAATAAAATTGAAGTTGTGTAAGTTATAAATAAAATTTCTACAGTAAATACAAAATATTATTTAAATACAATAATTAGACTATTTCATTCAAACACTAATACATGATTTAAACTTTAGTAAAATTGTATCATGTAGGATGTATCATTTATATTTAATATTTCATGAATATCAAAAGAGATTATTTTACGTACACATTTGATCGGTACATACATAAGCGTTTTTAGAATTGTCCACGTAAAAGTGTTTCTAGATTTGTGCTGGAAATCTCTTGATACTCACATAGCCTAATTTTTAAAGAAAAATAACTCACAACATGTTTATAACTATGTTTGGTTTTATCCTATAAAAAAATTTAACTTAATCTAGTTGCTATAATTTTTTAATATATTTTTATAAGCATTGGAGTTCTAAATGAATAATAATTAATTTTATCTTAAAGAAGAATAATAGGCAAAATTAATTGGATGGATATTTAGGAGTTTATTTTTTTTAAATGAAAACTATAATTTAAGTTTTAATAATAAAATGTTGATTGGTTATTGGTATAAATAGAAAAATACTATGTACTCTTACTTAAAAAGTATTTATTTAACTAAAAAGTATTAATTTAAATTAGGCATACTTAACTCTAAAGCTCTAAAGCCCTTAACTTAATTTAATGTTAACTAAAAAATATTACATACTAAAAAATATTACATACTAGTTTTTAAGAATTGTTTTGTTACACAAAAAACATTCTTGCCGTTAAAAATTGTGAGAAAAAAAACTTTAACCTGACTATGTGGCGTGACACGTATGGAAGTTGAGTCAGCATATATATATTTTAAAAAAATATGATATTTGGTTTAAACTTTGAAGGCAAAATGTTAATAATGTACAAAAGAACAAATCAAACATTATCGTGAATGACAAACACATATCAAACAAATATATGCAATAACCCTTCTTAAGTGCAGTGTCTTTTTTAATAACTTCCATAGTCTTGCAAATACTTTTTAACAAACTTGACAATACTCAACTAAAATAATAAGTAAAATCCATAATTTATTTTGTTCCACAGAAATTTCATAACCATTAGTGTTAAATAGCTTCCCTCAATATTTTGAATGCCAAAAGAAGATATATCTTGAACTCCTGAACAAGATATAAATAAAGCAGACATCTTGTACAAAATTGATCAGATCTTTTTCAAAATAAACATAAAATATGGAAAAAATATCGACTACAAGTATATTTTAACTAAAAAAAGGTTGCAGTTTACATGCACCAATTGACTCTAGAACCTAAGTGTGACCAACGACTTGGTAACGGGTATTGGCAGCAGCTAGATCCTCTGTTTTACTCAGTCTGTGCCAAAGAATGGAAACTTCCTCTCCCAGCTTACATCCTTATGGGGGATCAATATTATAAACAACCAACATTTTTGCATATGTTCTAACTTACAATTCACTTTTGCTTTTCAAAAGAGCACTTTCTCCCACTTCAATTAAATCTTCAAGATATTTCTTAAAACTCAAATGGTAGTTACTAAATATCTTTGACTCTTACAATCAGTCAGAATATAGAATTTAAGACAAAAATACCACGTAATTTAATAGCTGAATATCAACAGACATATGGAGGCTAAAATAAACTAAATTTTGAAGTCACTAGTGAAGCTAAAGAAAAAAGGCTCTCCTCTTTGAAAGCCAAATTGACAATCTCATCCATTTTTTTAATAAACAGTATTGGATGAGAAATCAACCACCTAATTCTAAGCAACCACCCAAAGCTTGTTATCTTCATCCTTGTCACACTTCTGGATTGAGAGTTGAAAATCAAGTGCCAAATCTTTATACAGGCAACATAACCAACTGCTAAAATATCTAGAAACAAAGTTAGAATGCATAAATTCAATAAAAATTAGTCTCATGTTCCTCAATTTCTACCACGGTATGAAGGTATTTCATTTGAGTTTGTCTGGCTTGATGAAACATAAAAAGCATGATTATTTCACAGCTAATAGAAAACTGTCATTTAACATCGGTTTTATCTTGAGAAAGTGTCACATGCAGTGCATGGTGATAATGTATAGACCAAGTAGGAATGGTAAATTTGATTGTAAAATAAATTTTTAGGTTAAGCATGACTAGAAACAAAACTATGACCACAAAATAAGCAAAAGAATACTTTTAATCTGAAAAGGCATCTTACCCAATAAGCAAGCCATTTAGCAGCCTCATCGTAGTAGGTCCTGCTAAATATATTAAATAATTTCCTAGCTCCTCCAGTAAATAACTAAAATTGCAACAACACAATTTTTGTAATATTTGTAACCACATTAAAACATAAATGCAGTACCATTAGTTCAATTATTAAATGTCCAATCAAAACAAACTTAGACGAAGTGGCAGTGTTCACTAAAAGGGACAGTGTACCAAACCTACAATCAACATAAACCATAAATTGAGCACCAAACCTGCAATCAAAACAAACCCTAAATTCAAGACTATACCTTTCGGCTCGTAAATTACTTTTATCTTTCTCAGACAACTAGACGGAAATACCGAATCATTTTGAACGACACATCTTGTAATATTCTTCTAAACCCAATGATTATTTTAATAGTTATAGTAGTTGCACAACAATTATAAAAAATTTCACCCTTCAATCAATACTTCACATACTTACCCACAATGTCAATTCATTATTTTATTCACCTCAATAACACATTAATAATCAACAATCGTCACACAAAACATCATTTATTCACACAACACCAAACATCACTTAATCCATTGTCATGCAATGCCACAAAGGATGGAATGCAACATCATTTACTTATGCACATGGTACCAAAACTCCACTGATGACTTAGTCATCTTTACCTCCAAAGATTTCCACCTATTGGACCGATTTCAGCTTGGAACCAGAGCACTTCATAATATCGCACCCAATCCATACGATGGGATTGAGGCCGTCACTAGACTAGCATCCTAACACTGGACTAATGTCCTAACATATGCTATGAATGTATGATGCACAACAACATAATAATCACTACCACGACTCGTTAAAATGTGTCATACCCTAAAATTTTCCCATCATATTTCATCATATTTTGGCTCACATGACTTTCAACTGCTCAAGACTATACAAGAATTGGGCACTCTTACCTATCTCCTAAGCAACAAACCTCCAATTAACGCTTTGCTTCTCTCAAAGTAAAATCAGGTTCTGACATCTCAAGTAGACTTCATGGCTTCTCATATGCCTCAAATAATCCTCACACCAAATTTCAAGCTCTGATTCACAAGATTGCTCAGTCAATGGCTCAAAAAGTCAACAGTCGACTAGTTTGACCTAAAAGTCAACTATGGTCAACATACTGTCAAAACTCCTGATTTTTTGTCAACATCAACATTTTTAAGTAACACTCATAATTTGATCAAGATTTGATCATGATTCATCAAGAAAAGTTCAGAAATCAACAAAACTTAAAGTTTCTAAATTAGGGTTTTTGACTTAAAAAGTCAACTAAACTTTGACCAGCCATAACTTTCACATGGTGCATCATAAATTTCCCAACCAAAGCTCATTTTGAAGGAAACTTAATTCCCTACAACTTTGTCTCTCTAAAGCCAAGGCCAAAAATGCTTCATTAGAGAGATATGAGCCAAAACATTACATGTCCTTCTAGAGGTTCGCAAAAAGTTGTTTTTTTTGTCAGGAGCCATATCTTCAAGATAAAATACTCAAATGCAAAAAGTGTTCCAAAGTGGATTTTAGAGGACTCTTTGAGATTTCCAAAAAGTATTGAATCATCTTCATATGTTCAAAATTGAGAAAGTTATGAATTATGCAAGTTGTTGAAATTTCAAGAAAAGCATGAAACCTCAAGTGGGGAATTTTGAATTTTTAAGTGGTGGGCCTATATTTTGGAGTCATGAACGTGATAAGGATCTCATAAAAGGCTCATAAACCCATTTATCTTTATTTTATGATTTCTATTTATTTTATTTTGAATTTAATCTTTTAATTTCAAATAAAATCAAATAGTTTTATAATTAAAGTATAAAAAAAATCATATAATCATTCTCCAAGGATTCAATCAAATCACAATCAATCCCAAGGGCCAAATAAAACGTGAGAATGGGCATGGAAATAGAATGAAGTTCAAAGTAGAAAGATTTGATAAAAAGAAAATCATATCAAATTTCTCATGATCAATGATTGATTATTTCCAATTCTAAAACCCTAATTCAATCCTTATAAGAACAACAACATACTCAACACAGAAGGGGACGTGAATCCTGGCCTCAAAACAGCTTCCAAAGTTACAAGTAAATATCCAAAAAAAGAGGTGGAACTCGAGTCCCTTCGTTGCAGCCTCTTCCAAGAACAAACAATCATCACAATCTCTTCATAAGGTAGTACAGGTTGCTAATAAACCAGTCATGGAGTCCCATGATGCTTGGAACAGTCGTACCTTGTTCATATCATTTCATATGTTCTTAAATTCCGTTCTCCATGTTTTATCATGTTTTCATTAATACTAATGTTTCATATGAGTTTGTGGTGATCTTTAGAACATGTTAGAACCTTGAAACCGAAGCTTGGGCATAGAATCACGAAATCACCATGGCTAGGGCATAAAGGAGCATCACGTTCGTTTTCACGTTTCCGGGCGTTTTTAGGACGTAAAAGTTGTACCATTGAATTCGTAGCCCTCTAATTAGGGGATATGTGCGTATAGTTTGCTTGTTTAATGTTGATGGTCCATGTTTCAAAATTAAAGATACGGTGAGGAAGACCTGCGGAAAAATCCGCAGGTAAAGCCGCAGCAGAATCCGTAAAAGAATCCGCAGGGCTGGAGGTAGAAGATGATGACGAGGACGCCTGACCCTTTGACTGCATGTGTGTGCGTTCTCCATTCGTTGGTCAAACGCTCTCTTTCTCCCTCCACGCGTGGCGCCTCTTTGTTGGCTGGTAAACGTTTCAAAGGATTCTCTCTCCCTCTCATTGGTGCACGCGTGGGATGCTGGGTCCCAGGGTTTGACTTTCCCATTAATCATTTGTTTTTATATATTATGTTTCTTTGATGATTAATTATTAACAAGCTAAATGCAACACAGATGGTGGAGAAGCCTATGCGCTGACTTGAAGGTCCTGGGTTCGAACCCAGGCTTTGTATTATTTTTGTGAAATATGTTGAAAATAGGTCCAATGCGGTTACCTCCTGAATGCCCACGGTGAAACCTCCAACGTCAGCCATTTGATCATTCTGGACGCACATCTGATGGACCAAGATACAAATTCCACCGTGCACCCTCAAGAGCCTGGTCCATGTGATTCCAGCGCCTCATGTTTGTCTTCCCATCTTATTTTTATTTCTTTTTTTGTTTAATTTTGTTTATTTAACCATAAATCTTTTTTTACCACCAACTTAAAATTAATTTTTTAATTAACTAGAATTAGGTCTTATAAACTATTTTAATTTAGTCATAGAATAAATAATCTAGATTTAGTGTTAATTTAATTTAATGTGGTAACTAAGATTAGGTTATGATTAGAATAGTTTTAATTAGTAATTAAATTTGATTAATTAGGATAACTAATTTAGATTAACATTCTTCACTTTATTTTCTTAATTAATTAGCTAATTTAATTTAGTAATTAATTTAATTCCAATTTAGTAAATAATTTAGTAAACCTAGGTTTATCCTCACTTGATTTTCTTTCTCGACTTTAATTTTCTCTCGATTCTCTTCTCATCTCCAAATTCCGTTGATTGTCGCATGAGTGTTTATTTTAGTTTTTTATTTAATTTTCATTATTTAAATTCTAGAAATTATGTATAGGTTGCTTATTCAATTTTTATGTAATAGTAACTAGGATTTATTTTCTCGCACTTTAATTTCCGCATCCCCTAATTTTTGGTTATGTATCCTAGGGGTGATCGTATCCGAACCAATCCAAAAGCAAAACCGCAAATCGAACCAATCCAAACCGAAACCGCAAAAAACCGAGTTTGGTTTGGATGATTTTGGATGATTTTTGGACTGAACCGCTCGGTTTGGTTTGGTTTGCGGTTTGTATTTCACAAAACCGAACCAAACCGAACCAAACCGCATGTTTAACTTAAGTTTTGAATTTTAATAATTAATTTATTATCTTTCCAAATCCAATTGCACACACCCACACCTCACATTTTAAATTTTAATAATTAATTTATTAACTTAAGTTTTGGCATAATCCCCTTAGTTTTTGTATTTTATTGAGCTACATATATATGTAATTCTCTACTGTCTAATATATGTATTTCATTTATAATGTATCTTTAGTTCTCTACTGTTCTTGTAATATAATTTCTTTTGTATGGTATAATATCATATATTATATCGACATTGAATTACTTTCCTTTTTCCTTTTATTTCAGTACATTTTTATTTGATAGTGTAAACCGCAGTCCACCGAACCGATCCTAACCGCATTGGTTTGGTTTGATTTGGTTTGGATGACTTATTAAAAATCAACCGAACCAAACCGAACCGCATGCATTTTTATCTCGCAGTTAGGATGACTTTTATGCTCAAAACCGAACCAAACCGCACCGCGAACACCCCTAATGTATCCCCCTAATCCCGAAGTCCTGTAATAACGTAAGATTTAATTTGCGCACTTTATTTTTCCATCAATATATTAACTGTGTGGTTAGTAAAGTAGGGAGTGACAAAACAATTAACTGGACATAGATCACTAAACTGCAAGATAAAATATCCGAACTGAATCACATGATTGATGCACACACTAACCTGTAGGGTAACCCTCTCTTCGTTGTCTTTCGAATAATAGTAAATTCCCTTCGAGCATAGCGATACCTTAGCCCGTTGCCTTCGATTCAAATCATCATAGTCCCTTCGATAAAAGATCATAGTCCCTTCGAGTTGTCTACGATTAAAAATGATCTTGTCCCTTGATGTTGCTTCGATTAAATGATGACCATCCCTCCGAATGCTAAGGTATCCTTACTGGTTACCTATAAATGACTATTCCATCCTTTTCTAAAGAATTCCTGCCCTTCTTATGGTATGGATAAACTTATGGAAAACGATGACCCTCAATGACCCGTACATCCAATGAAAGGACTACCTACCCTCCTTATGGTATGGATAGCCCTTTCAAATAAAAGACTTAAAGAACAAGAAAGATCCAATCTTAGGGTAGGTGCTCTTAATTGCTTGCTCAATTCAAAAATCAAAATGCTTTTCACACCTCCTATTTCAAAATGATTTCCAAAAGGCTACACTTATTTACAAGTTAAAGTCCTTATTCAAAAAATATTTTTCTAATCACACACTAAACTTTTTCAAACAATTCAAACAAACAAGTGAACTAAGCAATTAAGAGCCCATGGATAACCATGGATACAAAGGGTGCTTACACCTTATTTTGTATAACCTAACCCCTGAACTCAAAATATTTCAAAGGTCTTTCCTGTTCTTTTTGCCTTTCCAAATTGGATAAAATAAAAGTCGGTGACGACTCTTGCTATCCACAACATTTTTAAAAGCCAGTTCTCCCACCGTGTTACAAAATGCATCACCATTCATTTGCTTATCATATCATATAATCATCATCCCATTACATCAACACCACAATCATCTCAATTAATACCACACATACATCATATTTATCATGTTATAAACCATCACAACAACACCTTATTACAACAACCATATACTCAATTATAATCCTCTTCACAAGCATATATCTGTTTACCAGTGATTTCTGATAAACAACCGCTAGTCTTTCAAACTGTTCAATTTGGTAACTAATAGGATCGACTAGATTGATCCTAGGTCATGTGTCTCAAAGTTTTAGTATTCCTAAGTTCATTTCATAAGTGGTCATGTTTGTGATTTATAATCCTTTTCTATAAAAGAAATTAAGTATTGTCCAAGAATTAAGAAAAGTCTCCGACTCTAAAGTGCTGTGAAAGATGTACAGTTGAATCTAAAAAGGAGTGTAAGTATTGTAGATTATAGGAAAATGAAGGTTTTGACAAAAATGTAAAAAGTCTGACTGAAAGTAAAGGAAAGAAAATGGAGAAAGACTGGAAATTTATAAAACTAAATAACTTTAAAGTAAAGAAAACAATGGTGTTTGCATACATACATGATCAACTGACTCTTTTCTCTCTCTCTCTCTCTCTCTCTCTCTCTCTCTCTCTCTCTCTCTCTCTCTCTCTCTCTCTCTCTCTCTCTCTCTCTCTCTCTCTCTCTCTCTCTCTCTCTCTCTCTCTCTCTCTCTCTCCGGTACTTCGAGTATTTGAGTGATTTTTGTATACAATGTGAAAAACACACCAATCTTAAAACCTAAGATTCCTATTTATAATTATTCGACCCTAACGGTCTCTACATATATGAGTGCCACGTTCAATATTTCAAACGAAAGGATCTTCTGATGATACCACGTGTTCTTCTGGAGAACAAACTTAAGTTCAAATTTCAAACTCTTCCCGCTCGAAGCCCCTTTGAAATCATCCAACGTAGCTGTCGAAGCATACTTCTTCACATTCAAGAATTTTCAATTTTACACACTTGAAGCTGTATTTACCTCGACGTATCAAGTCTTAATAAGAATAAAAATAAATATAAAACAAAAATAGCCTCTATGAAGCCATATTTCAAACTATTTTTGAATATGATGTTCTTAAACCTTGGTCGAAATTCTCAACTAACAAATTGCCCCTAATAAATGTCTATTTCGAATGAAAGTAGAAATGGACATTTTTTGTAATCCAGATTTCAACCAAAAGACCTTTCAGTAGCCTTTAGCACATGACGTCATAAGAAATTATGACTTGCTTCTTGAAAAACGTCTATTCAAGACGTGCGTGCATCAATTATCATCATGAGCAACAATTTCCAATGTAATTGATTTGACAAACTTCTTACCTTCTATTCCAGGATCGGAACACGTGTCCCACTACTTCAGTGAGGTGTAACCACTTCTTTCTTCACTTTTCAATATAAATTCTTTCTTCTTCATTTTTTCCTATTTTCCTTTTCAGCAATCATTCAGAAAAATTCATTCTTCTTCTCTGACGTTCCTTCCTTTTCACCAAAACTCCATTAAAGTTTCAAGCTTTCTGCAACAATGTCTCCCAACAAGCAAAAGAAGTCTAAGAGCAAGAATTTAGGAACCTCCAAAGGCTCAACTTCTCAAAACGTCTCGACCAGCAAGCTTATTACATTTGGGAATCAAGAATTCATCACGCCTCCCAAACTCACTCAAGAACAAAAAGCAATCTATGCTTCTTAGGTACTCATCCCTTCTTCGCTTTCTGAAAAAACCCTAGGGTTTTAAGGCCTTTGATTGTTGATGGACATTTAGAGAAATACATAGAGTTTCTCCCTATTTATCATGTTACTAAACCCATAGAAAACAAAATTGATCCTCCTACATAGAATCTTGAGGATCCTGTTAAGAAACCCAGCAAATCCTCTAAGGATAAACTGGCTGAAAGCATCTTGAAACCCAAAGTAGCTAGAGCATCCTTTCAGGTAGATTATATCACTGATAATTTTAGGCCTTTTCGATCCTACCCCACTTTGGATAAATCCTACTTGTTCTGGCTTAATAAGGTTGAAAAGAAGAAAAGCCAAACATGGAAAGACCTAGGAATCTTCGACTTAATTCAAATGTTGAAACTAGGTTTTAGTTATTGTCAACTTTTGTTGCTAGCATCCCTTTACTTCTAGGATAGCACTTATAATACCTTCCATCTCCCTTGTGGGATGATAACCCCAACTTTCTTCGACATAACTGCCATAACTGGACTTCCTCCTACTGGGAAAACCTTTGACCTTTACCTCAATTATGACAATACAATTGACTTTAATGTAAAAAACACATCCTTTAGCGCTTATATCAACCTTTATCATGCCGAAGGGGAAGATATCTCTGATGTTGAGCACATAGCCTTCTTAGCTTTATGGCTATCAAAGTTCGTTTTCTACTGTAAATCCTTACAAGTTGCTAGGAGATTCCTGACCTTAGCCAATCAATTACATGATGGTCGAAAGGTCTATATAAGTGAGTTGCTCCTGGTTAGCCTATATGAGAGTTTAGGTCCTGCCACCACCAAATTCAAAGAGTATGAAGCTAGTGTTAATTTACTCTTGTCTGGTCCTTACTGGCTTCTTCAATTGTGGTTGAATGCCACATTTGAACCTTCCCTTCGAACCTCTGGTACTGTCGATGAAAAAGATCCAGAGATAGCTAATCGGAGTATCGAAGGGACTAGACTCTTGCAACTTACCCCTAATGATGACATGGAGAATCTTCAGACTTGCCTCACCATATACATCTTGATGTTTTCAAAACGTCGTAGCTTTACCTCTTCAATGGCTCCATTCGCTAGTCGAACCTACGGCCCAACTTGGCTCACTATGTCAATTGAAGATGTTGTGAAGGATGCCAACACTGAAGTTGAAGACATATGGCACACATTCCTTCTACCCAGATTACTGATTTCAAGGATTTTACCAGTGAAGAGTTATGTGGGCATGTTGGCTTATCAACCTAATTTTGTCTCTCGATAATTTGGGTTGTGCCAACTCATTCCTGAGCCTTTGTTTACTCAAAAGAGAGAGATTTGCTATGCAGGAGTGGACTATGTTGTGCGAGATATTTCAAAGCATCAAGAGTACCACACTACCTTTGCTGAATTCAATCTTATTCCCTTCCAACCTACTTTGTACACATGAAATGGCTTTTATACTTGGTGGACGGACTTTTATTCTAACAACATGTTTGACACTGCTCAAATTAAAGATCTTCTAACGAAAGCCTTCTCACTTGTGCAAAAAAATGTGTATAAGGTAAGACAACACATGTGAAGAGATCAAAGCTTTCCAAGATTACTTTGAAACTATCTATGACCCTACTCAGCTTAGTCGAACAGTTCATGAGGCAACATATAAACTAAAAGAGAAATTTACTAAAACACTCCCAAAATTAAAAATCCCTCGATCTGTAAAACCTGAACTCAGGTATGATCTCGCCTTCGAACTTCAACCACCCAAGTTTCCAAAGCTTCCTAGTGTTGCTTTTGCTTTTGCATTTTCTCCACCTTATTCAGATTGGTTTACTTGTGGAAACATTTTTAACGAACTGAAAAATGATTCCCAAAAACGTGCCAAGAGAGTAGCTTCGACTAAGCATACTCTGGAAAGTTTCAAAGGTTTCCTCCACTATGATTTGTCTGCAGTGAGAATCACATCTCCGACATGTGAAGGTGTGGATTCGAAAGAGTTCCTGGTTTTTCTTCCTTTCTTTTTTAATTATTTTTGTATGTATCTACTTTCAGCTGTTGAAAGAAAGGAAATCAAGAAAGAAAATCCTACATCAAAGGCTCCTTCGACTACTCCCTCCAAACAAAATACCTCTTCTAGCCAAGGAGCTCCTTCTACAAAGGGTGTTTCTCCAGACAAGGTGGCGAAGAGTTCAAAGGTATGGCATCATACTTTGTCTTTCGAACCTCTTTCTGATTAGAAATTACTTACAAACATGTTCATTTTTAGGGTGATGGCACACCTAAGAAACGAAAGGCTTCTGATGGAGATGCATCAATAGTCATTGAAGATGATGAAACTGAAGTTCCTCTCACTCCCCTAAAAAACAAGAAGAAGAATAAGAAGAAGAAGAAAAACAAGGAGTCGACAGATGCCTCTTACCAAACCACCAACCAAGAAAATGTCGAAGTGAAAATTCTTCCCCCTCCTCAGAAAGATACTAGATTTCAACCTTCTAGAATTGTGGTTCTAGAGCACATTGGAAGCAATGCTTCCATACCTGATGATCCCAAGGTACAAACTTGCTTCAATAACTAGTTTCCTTTAAACGTCTTCGATTCTCAATCTAATGCTTTCCCATTTTTTTGATAGGATAAACCCAACACTCCCCTTGATTCCTCTGCTAATCAGAATAACCCACCTAGCACCGAGGCTCCTTTGCCCCCTCCTACAACCAGTGGGGTTGCCCAAAATAAGGGATCTTCGACTGGGAATCAACACCCTGAAGGTGGTGACACACAGGGAGAACAAGAGAATTCTTCTCTTGGCGAAGGTGTTCCAAAGAAGTCAGCTCAAGTGATGATGAGGCAATGGAGGGGAATGAAGAATCTGAAGATGACATTAGCAATTCTCCCCCAAAAAAGGTTCACTTTTATGAAGATTTTGTAGAAGATGATGACCAATACTCATCTGATATTAAGAAGTTCTTTCATGAGGATGAGGAAATGGGTGAAGAAATAGTGCCAATTCCGAAAATAAGGAGCTGAATCCTGATGCAACTGACGAGTTGAACCTTGATTCAGCAACTGTTCGACCAACTTCAAGTCATACCCCAATCACACCTCTTACTGAGAAAGAGAAGGCTGCCCTTAAAGTAAGGTATCCTCTGAAGTATGTCAAGCTGATGATTGCTCTAAAAGAGTCTTCTTCTGAAAAGAGCTTTTTTGGGACTTCTACTCAGTCTGACGTCAGTGCCAACGAAACCTCCTATGAAGATCTTCTTCAACAGGTGAAGAAGGCTATTTTCGAAGTTGAGTTGTTCGAAGTCCTGAAGAGAGACTTCACTGCTTCCTTTGGAATAAAGAAGCTGATAAATCGAATCAACATCACTGCATGCCCTACTGATGTAGGCGAAGCGTTAATTTACATTCACAACTCAATTTCAGATGTGTGCAGAGTTCAACAGGGATGTAGATGCCAAGTAAAAAATTCAAGCTGCAGAACAGGCGCAAGCTTTCGAATTTGACAAGGCACTTAACACCTACAAAGCATCTGAAGGCTTAATGCAGTCGAAGAAAGTAGCCCAGACAGAGTATGATACTTATTCAGCTTCAATCAAAGTTTGGGAGTCCCATATCTTGGAGTTGGAAAAGAAAATTGCTAAGGCCAGAGAGAAACAAGCTGCTATCAAAGGCTTAGATAGTGCTGAGGCTGATGATCTGGCAAAGCAAAGCGTGGCACATATTGAAACAGCCACAAACATGAACGAAGAAATCTCACGCCTCAAAGGCATACAAACAGCTGTTCAATATAAGCTTGGCTTGGAGAAGATCAAATATGACAGAATTAAGACCACCATTCCTTTCTGATTCTAATATGTAATTCGACTTTAATGTTAATTTTATTTTGACGTACTTGCTTTATGCTTCACGTACCTAAGACAAAGCCATTTTGGCATCATTTAATTTCAATCTTGTACCATTTTGGCTATGTGTGATTTCTTTTATTGTTATTTCGCCATTATTCTGATTTCTTGTAGGAATGGTTTGTACTTTTAAAGTACTTTCCATTTAATTTTTAGATCCTTCGATCTTCTGCTAATTCTTCTATCTCATAAGTATTGTTTGAAAATACTTTTAAGATTCGAAAAGGCCTTTCCCAATGTGGGGAACATTTACCTAAAACTTGATTCTTTCGATCTATAGGCAAAATAACTTTCCAAACTAAATCATTAACAATAAAAGCCTTACCTTTGAACTTTTTATTATATGCTTTGGCCACTCTTTCCTTTTGTCTTCTTAACACTTCTAAAGCGCACAATCTTTCTTCGTCTAAATCTACCAGTTCATTCATCATCATTTCCCAATAGAGATTTGGAGGAATTTCTTCTTGCTTTTGAATTCTAACTGATTGCAAGTAGATTTCGACTGATAATACTGCATTATGTCCAAATGTAAGTTGGAAAGGTGTAGTATTAGTTGCTTCTCTAGGTGACGTTCGACATGCCCAAAGTGCTTGATCCAGAGTTTTATGCCAATTCTTTGGCTTTTTCCCTACATGTTTCTTTATAACGCCAATTATCACCTTATTGGCTGCTTCGACCTGGCCATTTGCTTGAGCATAATAGGGTGTAGATGTTAACAATTTAAAACCCATTTCTTTTGCAAACTCTTGCATCTTTCGACCAGTAAAGACTGATCCTTGGTCTGTTGTTATGCTTTTTGGGATTCCAAATCTATAGAGTATTTATTTCTGAATGAATTTAATAACAATCTCCTGATCTACATTTACTAAAGGTATGGCTTCGACCCATTTTGTGAAGTAGTCTATTCCTACCAGAATGTATCTTTGACCTTTGGATGAGGTAGGTCGAATCTCTCCAATTAGGTCCAATGCCCAACCTCTGAAAGGCCATGGCTTGATAATTGAGTGTAGTTCACTTGCAGGAGCATGTCGGACACTTGCATGCATATGACATTCTTGACATCCTTTAGCAAACTCTATACCATCTTTCAACATAGTGGGCCAATACATTCCATAACAAAATAACAACCATTTCATTTTGTGGCCTGCTTGATGGGCTCCATAGGCTCCACCATGGACACTAGATAGTGCCAAATAGGCTTCACTCTCCCCTAAGCATTTCAAAAAGACTCCCTCAGGGGTTTTCTTGAATAGTTCATTCCCCATTAGCAGGTAAGACAATGCTCTGTACTTAATATTTCTTTCTGTGTCCGTCAAAGGGTCTCTGAGATAATTGATAATTGCACTTCTCCAATCTGTATTTGTTAGAGTGTTAATAGTCAGTACTTCAAACTCCTCTTGGTTAGCAAAACCTAACTGTGTAGTTTCCAAATCTGTTGGAGATAACCTGGTGGCCATTGCTTTCCCTCTAAGTTTGACCAGCTCTTATAATCATTCTTTTGACACTTGGTATCCTGATGATATTTGTGCCAAATCATTTGCCTCTTGATTTTTTATCCTGGGGACATGTTTTATATCTACATACTCAAATTTTTTAAGTAGTCTATTTGCCATGAGAAAGTACATAATCAAATTCTCCTTTATGCACTTATACTCCTTTGTTAGTTGTTTTATCACTAGTTCATAGTCTCCTTTAATTTCGACTCTGGTAGCCACCAATTCCAACAAAGCTTCAAGTCTTGCAAACAAAGCTTCATATTCTGCTTCATTGTTTGAACGTAGAGGGACTTCGATTCTATACTTGAGTTTTGTTGGAATTCCTTCAGGATAAATTATCAGAACTCCAACTCCACTTCCATCTTTGTGTGTGGAACCATTGAAGAATAATCTCCAAGGCTTTACTTCAATGTAGTGCTGATGGTCTTCGACCACTGCGTGGTCCAGAATAAAATCTGATACAATTTGACCTTTCATTGCTTTCAAAGGCAAAAAGGTTAAAGAGTACTCAGTAAGGGCTAAGGCCCATTTTCCAATTCGACTGGTGTAATATTTGCTTTGATAACATATGTTTAATAATGTCAAAGTGAGAAGAAACATAAACATCAACAAGCTTTATATAATATTTAAGTTTTATACAAGAGAAATACAAACATAAACAGAGCTTTTCTATATCAGTGTATCTAGTCTCTGCATCATTCAATACTCTATTTAAATAATAAATGGCTCGTTCGACGCCATCTTCATCCTCTTGCGCTAACATACTACCTATGGTAGTGTCAGAAGCTGATATGTATAGTCTTATAGGTTTCTTCCCATTTGGAGGTGGCAAAATGGGTGGATGCATCAAATACTGCTTTATCTTGTCGAAAGCTACTTGATGTTATTTGTTCCACTCAAACTTTCCTTGTCTCAGGAGAAGGAGGGGAGAAAAGGCTTCAGTTCGACCACTTAAATTAGAGATGAACCTTCTTAAGAAGTTTATCTTTCCTAAAAGTGAATGCAACTCTTTCTTTGTTGATGGGGCTTTAGTCTCCATGATAGCCTTTGTTTTGTTTTGGTTGATTTCTATCCCCTTCTTATGGACCACAAAGCCCAAAAAATCTCCAGTCTGCAGAAAGAAGGCACATTTAAGAGGATTCATCTTCAAGCCATGCTTTCGCATTCTTTTGAATGATTGGCGAAGATGATCCAGATGATTTTCGTCTGATACAGATTTTATCACAATGTCATCTATATATACATGCATAAATGTTTCTATGAAATCATGGTATATAAAATTCATTGCTCTTTGGTATGTTACCCCATCATTTTTTTAGGCCAAAAGGCATAACAATCCATTCATAGGTGCCTATTGCCCCAGGGCATTGAAAAGCTGTTTTAGGCACATCTTCCTGAGCAATGAAAATCTGGTTATAGCTAGAGTATCCATCTAACATACTAAGATATTCAAATCCTGTAGTTGAATCAACTAGCATTTCTGCCACAGGAATTGGACATTCATCTTTAGGGGTTGCTGCATTTAAGTCACGAAAATCTATGCATACCGTTAAAGAACCATTTTTCTTAATAACATGAACTATATTTGCAATCCATTCGACATACCTTGTGGTCCTGATGAACTTGCAACAAAGAAGTCTTTCGACTTCTGTTTTGATATTTGAGAGAATCTCTTGGGCGAACCTTATAGGAGTATGCTTGATGGGCTTCTTGCCATCCTTGATGGGAAGCTTTAATTCGACTAGATCCATCTTTAAACCAGGAATTTCGTCATAATCCCAAGCGAAGCAATCTTTGTTTTCCTTTAGTAACTCAATAACCTTTGCTTTTACCTCTGGCTCCAGTTTAGTGTTGACGTATGTAATTATTTTCAAGCTTCCATCTCCAAGATCTACTTCTTCAAGAGGATCTTGAGCCAACATCTTAGCACTTGACGCCACTGGATCTTTATCAAACCCTAGAGGTTATTCATCATAGATAGCATCTAACTTCTCATTCGACTGTTCCACTGAAACCTGTTCGTCAGGGGGCTTTGGAATGAAGTGCACTCCAGGTCATGTTATCTACAATTTGTCACTTGTGGCTTCGACAATCATGTTTATCACTTCAGATTCGAGAGTCGCTTTTCTTTTGTTCTCAGCCACGTAGGCCGAAATCTTTTCAAAGAAAGAAGACTCAGACATAATCAATGTCTTCATCCCAGCCAGTTGGCCGCATTTTAGATATTCCTTCGACATCTTCAGGGTCTCCCATTATTTCTCTGTTCCACTAGAAACCATTTGGGTGAAGGGTCAGGTAGTAAAGGGCATTTTTGCTGGGTGAATAGACATCTTCTGCTACTTGACATTGCCCTATGTTAGCCAAGTTTCTGTCAAAGTTTTTCTTGTCCACTTGATTCACGTCCATCATGTAGTAACTTTGATCTCCTTCGACGTTCTCTACTACACCATCTTCCCTCCAAATAGTCAGCCTTTGGTGCATAGTTGAGGGGACAGCTCCTACCCCATGTATCCACTCTCTGCCAAGCACACAGGTTGTAGTTGGCCTTCATTGGGATAACCATGAACATTGTTGGACCTGTGACAGAACCAACTATTAGATTTACATGTATCACCCCCAAAGTGTGTCCAACTTTTCCCTCATAGTTTGATAGAACCTTGTCGTGTGGCTTGACGTCTGTATCGAACATGCCAATCCTCTTATGCATGTACCGGGGCATCAAATTAACAGTTGCTCCCCCATCTACAAGAACTTTGCCTATTCTCACGTGTTCGACCTTAGCCCTGATATATAAAGGCTTCAAGTGATTTCTCATGCCTTGATCAGGTCTTTCAAAGAACACATTATGTTCTTCGACAACACCATTATTAAGCACATAGTAGGACACTGGTTTATGCTTTGCTATTTCCTCTCCATCAGCTTCCTCACAATCCTCTACCTCTGTCTTCTTGTAATACTCATGTGATAAGACTGAAACTACATTACAATTCAAATTAACAAATGATACCCCATCAGACTCAAAGTCGTCTGTCAGCATCTCTTCTTCCTTCATTGGGTTCTCCTGCACCTTCTCCTCAACAATTTGATTTTCTAAAGTGAACAGCTTTCGACCCACTGGTGGTTTACTTGAATTTGCAGCCTTAGAAGTGAACTTGTTGCTGCTGGACTCTCCCATATCCTTCGACTTCAAATCTCTTTCAGCCTTCTTGATCCTCTGGTGTCTCCTCCACAGGGATCTTGACATAGGGTTTTTTCCTTTGTAATTTTCCAACCTATAGGCCTCTTTGATTATTGGAATTGTTTCCTGTACGCCATGATAGTTCTTCCTCCCTGGTCGAAACTCCTCCATTTCTCTCTTCCAGCATTAACCTGGGTCCACCTATCAGTAGGCACATCAGAAGGGAGTTTGAAGGTAACTCTCCTTGCCTTAGGACGAGGGCTATCTGGCCTCCTGGATATTCCCCTTTTGTCGAAGACATAGATGTTAGGGTTTCTTTCCTAGCAATCCCATCCAGAAGTAAATTGAATTCTCTCAATCATTTTAGCCATTTCCTTATCATACACTGCCACACACCTAGGACACATGAGAATCTCCATTTCAGACTTGTAGCAACGCACCAGAAACCCAAGCAAACTCTCTCATGGCATTGGATAAACCTTCATCAATTGGCTTTCTTGCCTCCAATTTCCTTGAGTTTTGACACGTTGGGCTCTCTCATAGTTTTCAGTAACCCTTCGACTTAGGATAATGGAGCATATGGGGCATACCAGCATCTTCTCAGAGTTATTCTTGTGACATCTCCAAAGATACTCTCGAAAGCTTTCATTTGCCTTTGGGTAACCATAACTTACTTTCTCTTTTTCCATCATCAGACACCTCTCTAATTCTTCCATTTCTGGCGCTAGTTGATTCAAGTCTACCATGTTAACTCCTAAAGCAGGAATTTTAGAAATCCTCACTTTCTGAAACTTCTTTCTAAGGCCTTAAGTAGCCTCATTCACCTTTCCCACAAGGCCTTAAGTAGCCTCAGGTCTAGAATTTTCTGCAGGGAAACCTTCGACATCAGTGTTGAAGGAAGCATTATCAGTTAGGCTTTCAGTATTCTGCTTTCCAGTTGAGACATCTTCCACTTTCTTTGCCTCATTGTCTCCAATTTTGACCATATCCACCATGTTGATCTCTAGAGGTTTAGCATAGTTGGTATCTGCAACATGAAGGGGGTCAACATCAACTTTCATATGGCTTATGGCTTTGTCAGCAAACTTCAAATGTCCATCCTTGATAGCATTTTGAATAAGATCCTTGAAAAGAAAACATTGTGAGGTTTTATGGCCAAGGAATCCATGATATTTACAAAAGCCTCTTTTCTTCCGTTGTTTTAACGGAGGAATTTTAGTATTTGGAGACACTATCATTTGGCCATCTTTTACCAATAAATCAAAAATCTCATCACACTTTGTAACATTAAATGTGTATGTTTTCTTAGGAAATTTATCATTCTTTTCTACTTCGACAGGGTTCTTGCCATTCGAAGGTGTGAGCATTTTACAAGAGTATGGAGGTGCCTCTTTTAATTCAGTCAAATCCACTCCAACTTCCTCAAAATCATAGGAATCGTTGAAGGTTTCGAATTCTTCGTCTTCGGCTTTGACATAAGCCACTCTTTCTTTTTTATAACTCTTGTTTGCTCTGGACTTTTCATCCTTCAATCGTTCGACTTGTCGAATTCTGTCTGCTAATTGGGTCATATCCCTTAGATATTGGGTATCTAACTTCTTTCTGATGGAGTAATTTAGCCCTCCTGCAGCCATTTTGACTAGTTCATGTTCAGGAACTACAGTGAAGCATCTAGATTTTAATAAACGGAACCTATTCAAATAATCATCTATAGGTTCAGTAAATTTCCTTTTAATGCTAACAAGTTCCTTAAGACTTATCTTAGTCTACGCCATGTAAAATTGCTCATGGAACCACCTTTCTAGATGAGGCCATGCATCTATAGAATTTGGTGGCAACATAGTGAACCATGTAAATGCATTCTTTGTTAAAGAACCAGGGAAATACTTTATTCTTAGGTTTTCACTATTCTCCAAATCTCCTGCCTCAGTCAAATATCTGGCTATATGTTCGACAGTTGATTCACTAGTGTCCTCTGAAAATTTTGTAAATTTGGGGATTTTACAACCCCTTGGTAACTCAGTTTGTAAAATAAAATCTGCCAAAGGAGATGTATAATTTGGGCGTCGAAGCCCTGTGTTCATGCCATTCTGGGCCATAATTCTTTCGATCATGGTAGTTAAGTTATTTTCAGCCACCATGTTATCTTGTCTAACCCTATGGATTACTTCATCTGCATTTTGATCTCTATTAACCATCACTATTCTCCTAGGTTATTCCTCAGGGGCTTGTTGTCGAATCTCTTGTTGTTCTACCCTTGCTCCCATGTCTCTTTCAACGACATTTTGTCTGGGTGGTTGAACTTGGTCAATAGTTGGTTCTTCTTGAGTTCCTACACGGTTTCGCCTATGTTGTCCTGCTGGTTGGGGAGCCCCAAAAAGTCTGCTATGTGCGCCATCCGCAATGATAATTGTTGATAGGACTGGTTATTTTCTTGGTTAGTCCTATTGACATTTTGGATTAAAAGGGAGAAAATTGCATTCACTCCACGATCAAGAACTCCAACCATATCATGGTTGCTAGCGTCCATTTGTTGCCTAAACTCTGCTTGATTATTAGTGGTTAATGCATGCATTTGGTTCGACAGACCTTGGTCTTGGGCACTTCGACCCACAAAGCCATCATTTTGTATTGGCAAAAAAGTGGCCATATTAGGTTGTGTATATGTGGATGTGCTATTATGTAATCCTGACATATAAGAGGATGGCATTCCATATGGTTGTTCTCTCAAAGGCCTGAAACTCTCAAACCCTGGTGGCCTAGGGGTTGAAGGTTGTGTCTGGTTTCCAAGATATGTTGAAAAAGAGCCAACTTGAGTACTTGATGGAATATATGTTGTATTTAAAAAAGGGGGCACTGTGGTCGAACTAATTGTGGGCATAGTCCCTGTGGACATTGGCATAGAATTATTTGTGTCCATAGATCCTGTGGATGTGGGCATGGCCTGAGAACAATTTATGGCCATAGATCTTGTAGATATAGGCATGGCATGAGAACTAGGCATAGTGGTCAATGCATTGGTCGAACTTGCAACGACCGTGCCTGACCCTTGTGGAGGATTTTGTTCTCCTTGATCATTGGCAACATTAGCCATTTTTCTGTTATATATTTTCTTAGGTACTGGTTGTGAACTGTTAGTAGATTTACCACTCCTAAGGTTCATACAACGTCTTGGTATATTCTAGACTAAAAGGAAAACAGTTTATAAATGAAACTTATGAGATTTTACACTTTCGACACTAGTCCTACCAGGCGTGCCAATTTGTTTACCAGTGATTTTTGATAAATAACCGCTAGTCTTCCAAACTGTTCAATTTGGTAAATTACAGGATCGACTAGATTGATCCTAGGACACGTGTCTCAAAGTTTTAATATTCTCTAAGTTCATTTCATAAGTGGTCATGTTTCTGATTTATAAATAAGAATAAGAGTCTTCTATAAAAGAAATTAAGTATTGTCCAAGAATTAAGAAAAGTCTTCGACTCTAAAGTGTTGTGAAAGATGTACAGTTGAATCTAAAAAGGAGTGTAAGTATTGTAGATTATAGGAAAATGAAGGTTTTGACAAAAATGTAAAAATTCTAACTGAAAGTAAAGGAAAGTAAATGGCGAAAGACTATAAATTTATGAAACTAAATAACTTTAAAGTAAAGAAAACAATGGTGTTTGCATACATACATGATCAACTGACTCTTTTCTCTCGCTCCGGTACTTCGGGTATTTGAGTGATTTTTGTATACAATGTGAAAAACACACCAATCTTAAAACCTAAGATTCCTATTTATAATGATTCGACCCTAACGGTCTCTACATAGATGAGTGCCACGTTCAATATTTCAAACGAAAGGATCTTCTGATGATACCACGTGTTCTTCTGGCGAACAGACGTAAGTTCAAATTTCAAACTCTTCCCGCTCGAAGCCCCGTTGGAATCATCCAACGTAGTTGTCGAAGCATACTTCTTGACATTCAAGATTTTTCCATTTTACACACTTGAAGCTGTATTTACTTCGACGTATCAAGTCTTCATAAGAATAAAAATAAATGTAAAACAAAAATAGCCTCTATGACGCCATATTTCAAACTATTTTTGAATATGATGTTCTTAAACCTTGGTCGAAATTCCCAGCTAACAATATCATAATCAAACATACGCATAAGCAAATAACAAAGTTTCGTGTTTAATTCCAATAGGTCTCCAAAATCATCCTTTCGTGCATCTTTAATCCTTTTAAAATTAAGTATAAATTATGATAAGGTATAAGCATACATAATCTCATGAAAAGTTAAATAAAATATAAATTTTCATGTCCCAGGCCACGCTAAGCCGGCCTCACGGTGCTAAGCGCCCTCCCAAACTTGGCCAACTAGAGATTTTAGCACTAAGCCCACACGCAGGCGCTACAATGTCTAAAACTACTCATGCTTAACGTGCTCAACGGTGCTAAGCACCCTATGCGATTTTGCAGATTTTTTTTGCGCGAACAACATTAGTCCGCTACGATTTCTTGACCCCAAGACACATTCTAATCATCATTTTCCTACGATTTAAGGCATAATAACCTATTTCTAACATGTGTTTTCCATTAGGAACATCAAAATACAATTATTCATCACAATCCCAAGAATCATCATCAAAACCTAAACTTTCAAATTCATATAAATATTGAAATTGACCCTAGTTTATGTTATTACTCATCATATGGTTAAACACTAACATCATTAGCAATACCAATTTCACACTCCGAACATCAATCATCGTAATTTCATCACAATCATCAAATTCATCATGAACATCAAATTCATCACAAACCTCAACAAACCCTACATATAATCAAACCCCATATCAAACACAATGACAAGAATCACCCCTTACCTTAGGTTGTAGCTAGCTTTGATTCTTGTTGCGTTCTCTCTACAAATCCCTATGATTTCTTCGTGCCCTAGATTTTTCTCTTCTCTCTTCCTCTTCTCTAAACTTCGATCATACAGAATAAACCTCTTTTCCTTCTTTTCTATTTTTACCCCTAGGACCCCTAATATGGCCTTTCCCTTTTTCCCTCACTTAACCTCTTACAATGACCACCCTACTCTTGGCATCTCTAACGCCAATATTAGCCTATTTTACTAATTAAAAATGATTATACTCATATTTCTAATTATTCCATCATTATTTAAATAATCCTCTTAATCCGCTCTAACACACAACAATTCATCCCAACATATCAAATTCATTAAAACATCACATAATCTCATCAATAAATCATAATAATCACCTTTGACTCATATATTCACACTAAATTAATTAAATAAACAGTTTAAATAATTAAACTAGATTTTTGGGGTGTTACACATCTTCTTTTGAACATCGGTAAGTGGATCGTCGCTTTAAGTTTCAGCCGGTGTTTCATTCGATTTCTTGTCATTCACATCTTTGTCATTAGAGTTTGAATTGGATAGGGGTTTGGGTGAGGAGGTGTCTAGATTTTTGAGAGGGTATTCCTTAGTTGGTTTGGCGGTGGTAGTGACCGATCGATTGGAAAGACAAACATCAAGGGAGGTGATAAGAGAAGATAATGTAGAAGAAGTAGTCAAGTGTGACCTAGGGTTCGGTCATACCCCAAAATTTGCCTATACTATTTATCCTATTCAAATTCAAAGTCAAGGCACATGGCTGTAAGACACCCCTCCTAAACAAGGTTCAAGGAACTAGGGTTTTGTTGTTCTGAGGAAAAATCAATGGATCAAAAACTCCAAGGCATCTCATATGGTCTATGATACGCCAAACTACCTCCATGACAAAATTCAGGGCCCAATTCAAAAGATTGATCACTCAATTGCTCAGAAAGTCAACAGTCGACTGATTTGACCTAAAAATCAACTGTGGTCAAAGTACAGTCAAAACTCCTGATTTTTTGTCAACATCCTTATTTTGAAGTATCATTCGCCATTTGATCATGGTTCATCAAGGAAAGATCAGAAATCAACAAATTCAAAAGTTTCTAAATTAGGGTTTTCATAGGAGAAAGTCAACTGAACTTTGACCAGCCATAACTCCCATATGGAACATCATAAATTTTTCATCCAAAGCTCATTTTGAAGGAAATTGAGTTCTCTACAATTTGGTCCCTCACATGCCAAGTCTAAAAATGCTTCATTTGAGAGATATGGGTCAAAACATTATAGGTCCTTTTCAAAAGTCAACCAAAAGTCATCTTTTTCAAAAGAGCACACAAGGAGCATGGAAAATAATTTTGACATGGGACCAAAAACATTGGTTAGAGGACTCTTCATGGTTTCTAAAAAGTCCAAGAACTTGAAAAAATGTTGAAGAATGAGGAAATGGCAAGGTGCACAAGTTCACCTATTTTTAAGGGCATATATGAAAAGAAAAGGGTCCAAAACTTCAAAAAATTTCAAATGGGCCTATATTCCTTTTATCATACCTTCATATTGAGCCCATGCACGCCCCAAGACAAGTCCTCTCTTATTTTATTGTTTTAGTATTTATTTTTATGGTTTTTATCATTAAATTAATTATATAAAACAATAAAATTAATAGGAGATTTTATTAACTTTGATTCCAATCAAATATGATCTCATAAATGTCAAATATTCACTGCAAAATCAGTGACAAAAGAATTGGATTGATAAAGATTGAGATTGGCCTAAAATAGAAACATATGAATCAAATTTTCTCAAAATTTGCAAATCAATGATTGAGTTGAATTTTGTCCAAGATATTTGACCTAATCCTTCTCCTATAAAGTCCAAGACAATTCAGAAACAAAGGTTCACGAATTCGGCAGCTCCAAGAACCCTAGCAAGTTTCAAAAAGCTCAAGAAAATTCAATTTCGGTTTTAGAGTTGCAGGCCAATTCAAGGGGATCTAAGTGCTCAAACATCTTCCTCAAGCATCTCTAAAGCTTTCCAGATATTTCTCAGGTTCGTGCACGCCCAGAACCATCACCAAAAAGTCACGGTTTGCATCTGATTTTTTGTGTTTCGGTTATAATGATTGATGCATTCTCATCATGTTTTGATCACATATATATGTTTGCAATGATGTTTAGATTGTTCCTGGATATTTAACTTGACGATTGCTTGCGTATACGACCACTCTCCATGTTAGGGTTCGTAGGATCTAGAATTGGGGCTAATTGATTTAGGGCGAATTAGGTCTCAATACAGGTGCCATTGGATTCGTGACCTCTGGAAGATCGCGTCTGGATGGTCGCGAAGAGTTTTTGTTTCGTTTTGGGCCCTTTTTTATTTTTGCAGGTATGAAAAGTGAAGCGTTTTACAGCGTGGTTACCACAAGCGCTATAAAAGAGATGTTGCAGAATTTTTGGGGAAGAAGATGATTAGGTGGCGCGTTCCAATTGGCCGGTTCAAAAACAAAAAGGGCGCGCGTTGTTGGAAGATGCTGAAAGTTAAGTTTTTCATAAATTTTTTTATTTTTAATTATACAACCTATTATTTTATTTTTGTTAAATATATACATATTGGTTTATATGATTTTTCCCCAATAATATTTTTTCTCAACAAACTTTTTTCTTTTTTTTCAAATATTAAAATAAATTTATATTTTTATTTATTTGTTTTAAATTATTTTCTTTTATTCAAATAGTTTGATAAATTATAATTAATTTCTTTTAATTAATAAAAAATTATGGTAAGGTCATATATTTTCGAAATTTATTTTTCTATCGATTTAAGTAATTAGGTTGAAAAACTAATAATTAATTAAATCGATTATTTATTCTGTTAATTTTATTTAATTCGTACCCTAACCAGGGTTTACGAAGATCACTCCTACACTAAAAATTTGTCTCTTTTTCTTTGTGTAGCTTCAGGGTTAGCACCAGGGTTTCCTCCGACTACGAACCATATCAGATCAAAGCTAAGTCCCCGATTCTATTTCTTTTTACATTTATTTTTGCCTTTTAATTTAATATTTATTTTTGCCTTTAATTTTAAATAATTATTTTTGCCTTTTATTTTCAATTATTTATTTTTGCCTTTTTGATCAATGAACTGGCCTTACACTCACCCCTTTTGTGTTTATTTTTCCTTTTCCAATTTTTCAGGGTTAAGCAACCGGTCAAAGCTCGAATGTTCGGTAACCCTAAAAATTCCTCTTTTTTTATTTTTCTTTTTAATTTTTACTTATGCCAAACCCTATTGGGGTTTAAATTTATTGTTTTTCCTCCCCTATCCCCATGGTTTATTCTGTATCTGCTTCGAGGTTGTATTGTTTGGCCTTGAAGGCACTTAAAACTGCATTATATTAACTGCGTGGTTAGTAATCCTAGGGAGTGGTAACCTCGAATTAAATTAGAATCATTTAATTACAAGATAATCTATTATGAATCTGATCACGTGATTGTTGCACCCACGCACCTTTTATGGTACCCCTCTTGTTGCCTGTTGCCTTGTGTTTTAAATGCAGAATAGCCAAGTCCCTCGAATACGAGGATACCACAACAATGTTGCCCTCGGTTCATTCAAAGATCATAAGTCCCTAATGATGCTGCCTTCGATTCGCTAAATATGATCTCGTCCCTCGAAGTTGCCTACGAAGTGCTGAGGTATCCTCCGGTTGCCTAAACGAAAATGCCTATTCTGATCCTTCCTTTAGACTACTTGCCCCTCTATGGTAGGTGTTATACCCCAAAATTTGCCCGCATTCTTTTTCAGAAAGAAGGCAATAGACTTCTATCTAAAAATTGGGAGTTTCATATAATCTTGGATTTTATTTCATAAAATATC